>NC_079454.1:7109325-7141825 GCF_903798145.1 Danio aesculapii
TGTCAAAGGCAACAAACTGCACACAAACTGTTATTTCCTGAATGCGCTGATGCTGCGATTTAGATGATTTGAAGCAAATCTATTTGTTGAACATGTACTACGTGCCTAAAGCATTCACTCAATGTCATTTTCGACGGAAGTGGCGCTTAGCGGCTTTTGCATCTGAACCCTTCATATCTTAATCCAAAACCATGGCCCTAAAACCGTGATATGAAATGAACGAACCAATGACCAATCTGTTCTATTTACAGACAGTATAGAAATCAGTCACTTTCGACACTACAGTCTGTATGAGACAGCAGTGTTCTGACCTGCTCCGGGATGTCGACGAGGGAGGATGTGGCCAGCTGGGTGAAGGTGTGCAGTGTGACGATTAGCATAGATGTGGATGGGTATGAGGACACCAGCTCCTGCAGTAACTCTCTGCTGCACGACGCCAGGCTGGCATCATGATGCATGTGCTGCAGCATTGGGATCAACTTCAGCTTCAGCTCCACTGGAGTGTCCAGTCCTGCGGTCACACACACATGCACGCACACAGTTAGACTGCAGACCAGTGACTCACATAAGGATCATTTGCATTAAGATTTCACCTACCTTGAATCATCTCACTAATCTTGTTGCAAATTCCTGCCGCAAAATCTCTGAAGGAAAAAGGAGAACAAAGAAAGACAATCATTAACTGGTTTAAACTCAAATTATTCCTCAGCCCACTTTCTAATATTGAAGTTAGACGTACACTACTAGGCATGAGATTCTGACGGTATGATAACCTTGGATAAAAATATCACAGTTTCACGGTATTGTGATTACTGCTCTAAAACATATTATTTTTAAATATCTGGGTAAAAAACTAAAAGTTTTTCCCCCTTTGAACACAATATATTCTATTTTGAGAAACATTTAAAATATTTTGGAGTAGTAAACCTGTCAGGCTAAATAATTCAAATGAATCAATGACTTCTGCTGTCTTCATTAGTTTCAAAAACACAGATTTCTCTACAGTTAAAAATGGCATGTTTGGATATCTTTTCTGCTGGAGTTGCTGTTGTTTAAAAAATAATAATAAATTAAAATTTTTACATATACCTTAGGAACGGTATTACAGAAAATTTTGGCGGTATTAAAACCTTGACTTTTCCAAACCGCGGTATACCTTGAAAACGGTTATCGTCCCATGCCTATACACTACCTGACAAAAGTCTTGTCGCCTATCCAAGTTTTAGGAACAACAAATAATAACTTGTCTTCTAGTAGATCATTTGGCTATCAGAAGTGGCTTATATGAAAGGCAAAGGCCTCTAGATTACCCTTATTTTACCAAAATAAAATATGATCATATCTTGATTATTAATTATTTAATTGGGACAGTAAGGTCTGACTTTACTTAGACAAAAGTCTTGTCACTTAACAGAAATAATGTACAGTATAGAATATAAAGTCATGGTGCAGTGGAAAAAGAATTAAAGTAAATAATTTACTTATAATTAATAAAGTCATCTGGAACGGCAAAGAAAGCGTTCTTGCAGGACTCCCAGAGTTCATCAAGATTCTTTGGATTCATTTTCAATGCCTCCTCCTCCATCTTACCCCAGACATGCTCAATAATGTTCATGTCTGGAGACTGGGCTGGCCAATCCTGGAGCACCTTGACCTTTTTTGCGTTCAGGTACTTTGATGTGGAGGCTGAAGTATGAGAAGCAGCACTATCCTGCTGATAAATTTGCTCTCTCCTGTGGTTTGTAATGTAACGGGCAGCACAAATATCTTGATACCTCAGGCTGTTGATGTTGCCATCCACTCTGCAGATATCTCGCATGCCCCCATACTGAATGTAACCCCAAACCGTGATTCTTTACTCACCAAACATGACTGATTTCTGTGAGAATCTTGGGTCCATGCGGGTTCCAACAGGTCTTCTGTAGTATTTGTGATGATTAAGATGGAGTTCAATAGATGATTCATCGGAAAATCTACATTCTATCGCTTTTCCAAATGACCAAAAAAGTAGTCATTTTATTATTTGTTGCTCTTACAACTGGGATCGACGACAAGACTTCTGTCAGCTACTGTATGCATGACTAAAACATTTGTGAGAAATATGCCATTTTGGCACCAGTTAAACCAGTTATCAAGCATTCTGTCATAGTGAATACTTACTTGGAATGTGATGAGAAGCTAGCAGCTGCAAAATAGCCGCTTCTACTTCAACATTATCATGAGAGTCCAGGCTTTGGCGGATGCTGTGGTGAGCGTTCTTTCTCTCTGGAATGATGGAGGCTAAACTTCCCAGCATTCTGTGGAAATGCACAAAGGCATAAATACACTGACAACAAGTGTACAATCACATTATTTGCACTGAGACTATTCAAGCACAGTCTTTGACAGAATAATCATTCATTGCACACAAAAAAATAAAACTAACAACAATGCTGATGAAAAGTCATGAGCTGTTTCCGTTTAATCAACGATAACCATTCTAAAATTCCTCCTTTTCATAGACACTTTTTTTTTAAACATTTCCCTTAACATATTTCCTGAATAAAAACTATCTCTAGTGTATGAATTTGATAACAAAAAAAATCAACTATTGTAAACAAAATAAATATTTTGATAAAATAGAAACGCTGTCAAGTAGTACTGTTTAAATCATACATGTGTGCATTTACATATTATTGCATGTTAATTGTATATTTATTGCGTCTATAAACACATCCATGCATATACATAAAGAGATTTTTGTTTATATTTATATAAAACATTTATATATTACATACAATTATATATAGATATAAATATAGGTACATTTTTTATATTTAAAAATGTTTTTTTCATAGTCATGTTTGTGTGTGCATTGACATACATAATATATAATAAAATACACAGTGTGTGTGCAAATATTTACATTTACATAAAATATTTTTATATAGCATACAATTATATACAATTTTTCGTACATTTTTAATTTATTTAAAATGTTTTTTCACAGTCATTTGTTTGTGCATTTACATATATGCATAATAAACACACAGTGTGCACAAATAGTTATATTTATATGAAAATATATATATATATATATATAGATATATATATATATATATAATATATATATATATATATATATATATATATATATATATATAGACACATTTATATATATATATATATATATATATATATATATACATATATATACATATATATATATATATATATATATATATATATAATTATATTTAAACAAACTTATATGTACATTTTTTTCTTATTTATTTAAAACGTTTTTTTAATAGTCATGTTTGTGTGTGCATTAACATATATACAAAGTAAATATACACACAGTGTGCATATACAGTACATCCAAGCTTTTATTTTGTACAGGATTAGTGACGATTAAACAGTGCTACTACTGAGTGAAAGTACCTGAGGGTGATTGCTCGGGCCACAGGGTCATTGCTGTGGATGACTGAAAACACTCTTTTGACAAACTCATCCCACGTTTAGGATCTTCTCCAGGTGTTTTCTCGCTCAGCTGTGTGACCTTCAGCACACACAGCCGCAGGAAGTTGTTCCTGATTTGACAAAATAGTTTACAGATTCATAACATTTATCAGACTTAAATGAAGCAATTTCACCTGAAGATACATTTATAAACAAACGGACACACAATAAAAAAAATTTACACTTCTCTAGTCAGTGAGAGCTTTGTCCAGGACAAATAAATAAATATTTTGCATTTATTTATTTATTATTTACTTTGCATTTAAGTATTTATTAACTCATTCTCAAAAAAAGTTACAAAAATAGAATAATTTTGACATGTAAATTATTTTGACACACTCCTCAATTATAGGATAGAAACTTTATGGCCAAATAACGACGAAGGTCAACATAATGAAACCAAATGTTGAAATTAATACAAGCAAAATCATGAGATAGAAAAAGATAACTATTACCAATAGTGGTCATAATCAATTACAACATTACAGCTTAAAATATTGTAAAAGAAATTGAAGGATTTGATTATTAAATGTGTGTGTATTCTACTGTTTTTACAGCCTGTTTTTCTGTTCTCTCTTCTGTGTTTTTGCACTGCAGAAATGTATGTGTGTATGCATATTCTGTTCATCTTATCTCGGTGTGGCCGGAACATTCCGTCCCATCTAGGGTGCGCAAAAAAGCCACTATCTGACTCGCTCACAGATGCGCGCATACCTACACGCACACATTCTCACGTATTCTGGTTGCTGTAAGCCAGGGGTGTCCAAACTCGGTCCTGGAGGGCCGGGGTCCTGCATAGTTTAGCTCCAACTACCTACAACAAACCTTCCTGCAAGTTTCTAGTATACCTAGAAGAGCTTCATCAGCTTGTTCAGGTGTGTTTAATTGGGGTTGGAACTAAATATGCAGGACACCGGCGCTCCAGGACCGAGTTTGGACACCCCTGCTGTAAGCTGTCTTTGTATCGCTGTTTCCCTCCTTCTATGATAATATTCTTTTGTGTTAGGGCTCAGTTGCAGGCGGACCCCTCAATGTGTATATAAGATTGCTCTTTCCCTCCCTTGTGTCAGAATAAAATCATACTAAACAGCTGATTTTGTTCTCATCTTTTCCAAGCTTGGACGGTCTTGATGCAGACACTCACTGGTGATACAAAATACTAGAGTGAAGGGACCCGAGGAAAAAACTGATTTTCCTACAGAAATATATACATTAAGGTCAAAATTTTTAGCCCCTTTAAGCTATATATTTTTTCGATAGTCTACAGAACAAACAATCGTTATACAATAACTTTAACCTGCCTAGTTAACCTAATTAACCTAGTTCAGCCTTTAAATGTCACTTTAAGCTGTATAGAAGTCTTGAAAATATCTAGTCAAATATTATTTACTGTCATCATGGCAAAGATAAAATAAATCAGTTATTAAAAATTTGTTATTAAAACTATTATGTTAAGAAATGTGTTAAAAACAATCTTCTCTTCGTTAAACAGAAATTGGGAAGAAAAAAAAAAAAACAATTAGGGGGGCTAATAATTTTGCCTTTAACTGTATATATATATATATATATATATATATATATATATATATATATATATATATATATATATATATATATATATATATATATATATATATATGTACTAGTGGTGGGCCGTTATTGCCGTTAACGCGATAGTCTTATTGCGCGATAAAAAAATATCGCCGTTAATCTTTTCTCAAAGTTGGGTTGGGAGCTGGGTCTATTCTACGCAAGCTATGGTGACTTTCACCTTGATATTTTAGCACGGATGTATACCTGACCGGTGAGCCGTCTGACAAAAAAAGTGACCTTCTGAATCTAATCAGCAGCATGCCTGACTTTAACTGCAGTTCGACAGTTTCACTTTAACTCAACAACATTTCATTCATGCCGTCGTGACACACTGAGGTATTAGACTGGAACAACCTTCACGGATGGATGGATGGTTAAATATTATACTAATAACATAATTTTTGCAATAAAACAGAAACAATGTTATTGACAATTCTGTCACCATATATAAACCATCAAACATGAGATTACTCTTATGTATTCATGTGCGCAATTACCCAAGTCTGAAGATGTCTGCCAGCTTCAGGAAGGCAGAGTTGATGAGGATGGGGAACGGGTATTTCTGGAAGAGTTTGGGAAAAAGGACCACAGCTTCACACTGCTCTCCCAGTTTACAAGACCGTAAACCTGGAGAAGAGACAAAATCAGGAGTCTGTGAGCAGTGGTGGTTCTAGCTTGAATAGCACCCTGGGCAAACCACCCCATATAATAGCATAGTATTAAGGGACAATGTTGAAGCCATGATTGTCATGTAGTATCTTAAATGTCATCTCAATTTTAGATGTGTCTAATTTCATCTTAAATTCAAGGGGTGCAGATTTAAAAAAAAAAAAGATAAAAGGCAGATCACGCTACAGGCTCATGAGAAGACCCCAGATTTTCATTTAATGCAGAAGCAACAAATTTTATTTTCATTTTATTTGAATAGTTATTTTCACTATCATTACCTCTTTAGTAAGATTGAGGTAAAGTTGGTTTTACATTCGCACATTCATTCAATCACAACTTGTGACATGCTTCCTAAATTGTTTACCATTATACTTTGAATTTTCGGTCTAATATAACATGTAAGTGTGACTTCAAAACAACATTAGCACTGTTTATTTGACTGTGAACAATGTTGTACTTTGAAACTGATACTGTACTTATAGTCATTGGCTGTTGATATGATTTCACTATTCAGAACTGGCAAATAATACTTTTCTGAAATTATATTATCAAGAAGAACGTTTCAACGTGTGAATATAAAACCAACTTAATTTTAGCAACATCAATAATAACAAAGCACTGCAGTTACATTTTCAAGCACTTCATCCACAATCTAAACCCTTTTCAGATTTCTTTCATAGTAGATTAAAATTCAAGCATTTTCAAGCATTTCCACCATCCGTGTGTTTGAAGGAAGAAAGAAACTCATAAAAGTCTGAAACTACTTGAAGGCTGATCAAAATCAGGATCTTTCCATAACATAAGTTGCCTCTCTTCACATTCTGTCTGAAGGGAAACAAAGCACAGTATAGCCTAAAGTACAGCAGAAGTGCTTTATAATGCGAACAGATACATTTATATAGATATTCAACATTTAAATAGCGCGCGCGTGTGTGTGTGTGTGTGTGTGTGTGTGTGTGTGTGTGTGTGTGTGTGTGTGTGTGTGTGTGTGTGTGTTTATAAAGAGACACCTTTATCGAGCTCCATCAGCGCTGAATTAGCGTCCAGCTCCTGCTCGCCGTATGCCGCCTCCGACAGAAAAGAACGCGCTGCTGAGAGCGACATTGTTTATTATCGACTGCGAGAAATGTAAACCGATAGACTGTCCTCAGATTCAACGCGTTGTTTTATCAGATGAGGTTTTGGTGCATTAAGTTTGAAGTGTGACCCGGTTGCAGTGCAGGTCACGTGACGCACAACGCCAGGATGTGTCGTCGGGTTTCTGTTGCGCTACAAAGAACGCTAGAAGCGAAAGCGATCACAGCAGAATGACCAAAGAAGGCGGGGCATATGAGTAGGCATTAACTCTGATTGGTCGAAACCTCTGCTCATTTTTAGGCTCTTCATGCTTTCATTTTTCTTATTTAATTTTTGCATAATAAAATAGTTAATACAGACAACACATTTACATTTGATAATTTTCATAGAAGTAATCAAAGCAACAATGAAACTAAAATATCTAAACAATATAATAGTATACAATTTTTAGGTGGAAGTGTGTGTGTGTACAGAAATGTCTTCACCAAATCATTGTTCGTCAATGCATTTTTACATTAATATAAAAAAATTAATAATTTGTAAAAAAAAAATACACATTTTCTCCATTTAAAGATAAAAACATTGATAAATCACATGACATGAAAACGTCATAACTAATAAGCCAAGTAAATAATCTACACCCACTGACATGAAAAAACATTGAAATATAAATTAAAAGAAATAATTACGTTGAGTTTATTATTATTATTATTATTATTATTATTATTATCATTATACCTTTAAACCTAATGATTTAGTAATATAGTGTTTCCTTTGTATCTCATAATACTGACTTGCTATCTCATATTTTAGCTTTTTTATACTTCACATAACATTTTTTTAAACTTTTTAAGCCATCATTATTGGTTAATTAAAATGTCAATTTATTTATTTACTTATTCAATCTCCTAATTTAGACAACATGTGAGTTTTATTTTTCTATTGTGGCAGAATTTGGTTTCATAACAGTTATGACAAATAGTTGAATTTTTTTAACAGATGCTTTTTTTTCTAAATTATCTTTATTATTTGTGAAGGATCTTTGTAACCGCATTATTTAAATTGACTAATGATTGATTAATTGACTTAATTTTAAAATAAAATTTATTATCTTTTTAATTCTAAAGATGTTCAATAGGGGTGGCACAGTAAGTAGTGCTGTTGCCTCACAGCAAGAAGGTCGCTGGTTCGAGTCTCGGCTGGATCAGTTGGTGTTTCTGTGTGGAGCTTGCATGTTCTCCCCATGTTTGCGTGGGTTCCTCCGGGTGCTCCGGTTTCCCCCACAGTCAAAAGACATGCGGTACAGGTGAATTGGGTAGGCTAAATTGTCAGTAGTGTATGAGTGTGAATGAGTGTGTATGGATGTTTCCCAGAGATGGGTTGCAGCTGGAAGGGCGCTCCATAAAACATACGCTGGATAAGTTGGCGGTTCATTCCGCTGTGGCGACCCCAGATTAATAAAGGGACTAAGCCGAACAGAAAATGAATGTATGAATAAACCGGATTTTTTTAGGGCCACGTGGCGCCTCTAGTGTTTTACTCATAACATCCATAAAAGCTCTTTTAAAACCTGCAGCCATTCCGTTCGCAACAGCTCAACACTTCCTGTTTCCTGACGTGTCGACCAATCAGAACACTGCTCTTCCAGCTCGCGGGTAATTCGTCTTCAGCGCTTTTTCATTGTTCGCGGGAAACTGACCACTTCTGAATGAAACCCGCAGCCAGTTGCAGTGATGACTCTTTTTCACAATGTTGTTGATCGCGGGGTTATAAAAAGAGGACGCAACGGTGAGTTCCGTTAATATACTTCCACGTTTATCCGTGTTATAGCACTGTTTACACTAAAATACTCTAATAATCAGGTGAGCGGCGGGTGTTTCCTCTGTCGTCTTTGCTGGACGGCTATGAATGCGCTCGGCGGGATGAACACATCTCTTACGGAGCCTCCGCTGCTGCCGTGCCGCCATTTGGTTGCACATTTTCCTCTGGTAAACAATTAATTCTACATTCACAACGAGTTCAAACTAAGTCCGTAGTGCAGAATTGTGTGAAGACTTCATGTTTGTGCTGGTTTGTTTTCTATGTTCAGCTCCTGGACAACAAAACTGTCTTGCTGTCGCCAATGAAGAAGGTTTTGTGACCATCTTCAACACTGGAGAAAAACACAGCTCCATTCTGAAAGGTTGGCTGGTTTAAAGTTTATCTCAAATTATTAAAGGTTAAAACTTATTAGTTTTTGTTAATCTAAATCATATGTGCGTCAAAGACTACAAAAATGGGTTGACGAGAATCCAGACAGGAAGTTCAGAAAAAGCTTTGTGTTTCTCTTATACATTAGAATGTCCTTTAATTATGAATTTGTCATTTATTTTTCTGTGCTATAAAATACTGTTATTTTTTTTATCCGTTGTTTCTGAAATGTCATTCAGTGTAACAATAATTTATCGGGGTAAACTTGGTCTTCTGTTCAGACTTTAACCTGTTTTATATAATTTCAGAAAAAAAACTTTGCAGTCAATTCTAAATGGAGTTCATAGTAGCAGCCAATGACTATCAAAGTACAGCATTGTTTACAGTAAATTAAACTGTGCTAATGTTGTTTTAAGCCATACTTGCATGTGATTTCTATAGAAGCACATTCCCACCTCTGATTAAAAAAAAAGTTTATTCTGAATTTTTTTCTCAGAATTGTGTGGTGAGAACTCGAAATTCGGAATTGGGAGATATTAACTCACAACATTAACAAATAAAGTCAGAATTCTGAGAAAATGTTGCATATAACTTTTTTTTTTTTTTTAATATTGTTTTATTAGTGGCAGGAGCGGGCTTCCTCAGATTCCAAATTGTCTTTTTTTTTTTTTTTTTAATAAAGGGTTGCATATTAGCCGACTGCAGTTGTAGCAGCACACATCGCTTGCATCAAATTATGAATTCAAATGAGTTTTTTTTTTTTATTCAATCATACTAAATATGATTAAAATGTTCTGATTGAAACTGCTAATTTGTAGATGGCTCCTCACATAAATGACGATGTCACAACCCTCCATAGCAATAGCCATATGTAAGTTATACAGTTACAGATGTAATATACAGTTGAAGTGAGACTTATTAGCTCCTCTGTTTATTTTTTTTCCCCAGTTTCTGTTTAACGGAGAGATTTTTTTCAGCACATTTCTAAACATGATAGTTTTAATAGCTCATCTCTAATAACTGATTTATTTTATCTTTGCCATGATGACAGTAAATAATATTTTACTAGATATTTTTCAAGACACTTCTATACAGCTTAGTCACATTTAAAGGCTTAACAATGTTAATTAGGATAACTAAGCAGGTTAGGTTAATTAGGCAAGTTATTGTATAATGATGTTTTTTTTCTGTAGATATTCGGGAAAAAATGGTTTTAAAAAATGCTTTTATTCTAGCCGAAATAAAACAAATAAGACTTTCTCTACAAGATGATGAAAACTTCCTTGCTCTGTTAAACATAATTTGGGAAATATTTCAAAAAGAAAAAGAAAAAAATCAAAGTGGGGCAAATAATTCTGACTTCAACTGTACATTGTGCTCATAATAGTACATCACGATAATCTGTATTAGTCATTTTAAATTCTGTCAGATTGTGTGAATGTAGAACCAGCTTTATATTTTCATCGATCATTTCTGCATATTTACAGCAAAAGTCATATGACGACACATTAAAAGAATCTTTGCATGTTGCCACTATCATTCAAACCACTAGGTTTTTGTCAGCATGATTTATTAAGGTCATAAAGTTAAGTGATTTAAAAAGTTTAAGTAGTATGTTTTCTGTTTTCCTAAGAGCAGAATAAGTATATTTAATTTTTTCAAACACACGCGCACACACACACACACACACACACGTATATCTATGCATGCATGCTGAATGAAGACAGAACATTATTCACCTATATTTGACTATCACATTATTTTACAGTAGAAACTTCTTTTTGCATTGACTGTGATTTCTACATGCAGAAAATTGTATGATGTTTCATTGATGTAAAACGTGTGTTTTCCAGAATGGCAGGCACATGACAATGCAGTTTTTGATATCGCCTGGGTACCAGGAACAAACAGCTTAGTAAGTGTTGCATGATTTCTTTATTTATAGACTGTTTCAGTGCGTAAGACATTTTGTTTTCTGTAGATTTGTAAGCGTTTTAAATGGGAATTTTCATTTGCAGGTAACAGCATCCGGTGACCAAACTGCTCGTCTGTGGGATGTTATTACTGGTGACCTGCTGGGGACATTTAAAGGACATCAGTGCAGTCTCAAATCAGTGGCTTTTTACAAGCAAGAGAAAGGTAGCTAATAGCACTTCAGCTACTTTTATAATAGCATACTAGTTTTTCTGTATGTAAAATGCAAATATACAGTATGAATGAAATGTTTAAATGTCTGTGATGCACTACACCAGGGGTCACCAATCTCGGTCCTGGAGGGCTGGTGTCCCTGCAGGGTTTAGCTCCAACTTGCCTCAACACATCTGCCTGGATGTTTCAAGTACACCTAGTAAGACTTGATTAGCTTGTTCAGGTGTGTTTGATTAGGGTTGGAGCTAAAATCTGCAGGACACCGGCCCTCCAGGAACAAGTTTGGTGACCACTGCACTACACTGATGTTGTATCCTTTAATATGATGCACACATTACCTTAGTCAGTCCTTTTAACTGGTTACTTAGAACAGATCATGCTGTCAGTGATGACTTCAAATTACAAAATTAGTCTATTTAATTGCACTTTAGATTAAGGTTGCAATGCTGTTAGATGTTTCCGAAAGTTTGAAACGGCACAGATACAACAGTGTTAGCAATATTATTAGAAAAAAAGTGAAATATTTTCCTTTATTATTGAAATTATCAAAGTTCCATGACCACTAGAATGGACATAGTGGTCATTCTGACAGTTTTCATCTAAGATGTCATGTTTACATTTAAAGCTTCTATTAGCATATTAGAATTTAGCTTTGAATGTCTGTTGGTGAATGGTCTGTTGGTCTGTTTTATGAAGTACTTACCCTAAAAATCTTCAGAACACGTATTGTGTTTTATAACTTAAAATAAAGTTTGAAAGAAATGCACATACGTTTAGGAAAAGTCAGGATATTATAGATATGTTTTATTTTAACATAATTTGATATAAGAAACGCATCACGGTGGTGCAGTGGGTAGCACTGGGTCAGTTGGCATTTCTGTGTGGAGTTTGCATGTTCTCCCCGTGTTGGCTTGGGTTTCCTCCTGGTGCTCTGGTTTCCCTCACAATCCAAAGAACTGAAGTATAGGTGAATTGAATAAAGTAAATTAGCCGTACTGTATGTGTGTGAATGCAAGAGTGTATTAGTGTTTCCCAGTGTTAGGTTGCAGCTGGATGGGCATCTGTTGTGTAAAACATATGCTGGATGAGTTGGCGGCTCGTTCCGTTGTGGCTACCCCTCATAAGTAAGGGACTAAGCCGAAAAAAAAGGAGTGAAATAAAAACAACTAAGTCAAAATGACAGCCATGGTGGTTCTAAAGTTCATTTAAATAAATTGCCTAAATATATATCTGGAAAATTTTATACAAAATAACTCGAGACAAAATATCACTAATTAGGAATTTTTTCCTTGACGAATTTAAACAAAATTATTACATCTAAAACGATAAACGATAAATTAATGCGAAGTAGGGTTAAAAAAATCCCTGAACTAAATGGAAAACTAACAATGTAAGGGTAAAAGCTAATATGAAATGTTAATATCCGTGTGAAATGTACTTGTTTATTTTGCTAGGCACATTGCTTTGAGTGAACAATTAATCTGAGCAAGATAATCCACAAAAAAAATTTTTTTTTGGTAATCTTCAAAGTCTGATCATTAGCTTGTGCATTTGGTGTGGTAGCCTTTTTCTGATGTCAGTTTGATGCTTCAGCCACAATATTATTAGCCATGCCCCTTACCAGATTATTATGAGGAAGTGATGTGCAAAAACAAAGCCCCGCCCCCTACTCAATATTTAGTTTCCATTAGCAGTACAGCAACATACTGAATTAAGTGTCAGCAGCTTCCAGTTCACGCAGACCTTAAAGAATACTGAGATGGTATATAATCAATTTTATACATGTTTACATCACTGAGTAGCCGTGTACTCTGGTCACATGTTATTGTTGTATATATTGTTGGTTCCTTTCTAGACTGCTTTTTCTCTCCTATACAGCGGTATTTAGCACAGGAGGCAGAGATGGAAACATAATGATTTGGGATACAAGATGCAGTAAAAAAGGTACTTTTAATATTGCAATATTATTGTCGCACGTCAAAATGACTTCTGAAGTTCACCACAATATTGTTGCCCATCACAGATGGTTTCTACAGGCAAGTAAAGCAGATCAGTGGCGCTCATATGAAACCTGAAAGATGCACTCCTCAAACAAAGAAGAGACGTGGCATGGCGCCCCCTGTGGTGAGTCAGATAATATCATTCATTTGCCAGCTGTTTTTTGAATGCATTGAGATGAATTGAAACTAAAGGAAGTAACATTATTATACTTTTTTTTTTTTTTTTTTGACTTTTCAGGATTCCCAACAAGGTGTGACAGTGGTTTTGTTTTGCGACGAGAACAAACTCATCTCCTCAGGGGCAGTTGATGGGTGAGTACATCATGAATTTCTATTTCAATATAATGCAATTTTAAACAAAGAATATAGGCCATTTGAAAATTCTCAGTTTTTCAGCATTTTCTCTTGACATTTCTTTCTTTGAGTGAAATGTACTTGTTTATTCTGTAAGCTATAGATGACAAAATAACAATAAGAATGATTATCATTTTACAGCGTTTTGTGCATGTAAATAAAGGTGCTATATTCGTATATACATTTATATGAAAGAATAGCATTACAAATAAGCAAGAAGGTGATGTTTATATACATTTTTTTACACCATACACCATATTAAGACATGAAAACATTGTTTATTTTATTAATTTTCATTTATTTTCAGAAAATGACAAATGTGTAGAGTAATGGACGTTAAATTGTTCATATTCTGGGACAAAGTTAGTAGAATTTATCAAGTTATAACATTTAATGCAAGCCCTTGCATAACAAATCTGGTAGTTCAACAAAAACTGAGTATTTTCAGGTGGTCTCTTATTTCTTTCTATAGCTGTATATAAATCAGTCTAATTGCTTATCCTGTAAATTATTGGCATGTGACTATTTAAAAAAAAAATTCACAAAAATACAGCAGGCTATGTTTGAGTCGATCATTGCCGCACACTGTTATTATATTAAATTCATCATGAAACAGAAGTTAAAGGTGCAGTAGGTGATTGTCTTCAGAAACATTTTGTGTTGTGCTGGTTGAAAATCTCTTCACATTCCAATAGGGATGATTAAAGTAAATGAGCTAAATGTATTTATTAAGGCGTAAGACAAAAAAAAAAACGTTTATTCAATTAAATAGTGTCGGGCCGACATACTCCCATAATTCTGATAAGTAGCTCAAACTGTCTGTCAGCAAAGCAATATTTGAACTAGTGCGCACCTGTCTGTACGCAGCTCCGCCGTTTGTGCATCATTGTTTTGGCCAAACAGGTTTAGATTATAATGGCGATCTGACTTGCTTCCTGGAAAAATACAGTCCTCTGTAAATAAGTCTTGGTGTCATCTTTGACTCTGAGCTAAAATTTGATCGGCAAATTAATGCGGTTGTCAAAAATAGTTTTTTCTATTTTAGATATATTGCCAGCTGAAGTCTGTCCTCTCTTTAGTGATTTGGAGAAAGTTGTTCATGCTTCATCTCTCCGAACTGGACTATTGCAATGCATTGTATCTGGGTGTGAGTCAGGCCTCTCTCTTGCGACTGCAGCTGGTCCAGAACGCAGCTGCCAGGCACAAAAAAAAACGAGAAACAACATTACACCTGTACTGGTTTCCCTACACTGGCTGCCATTCAGTTTAGAATTCAGTACAAAGTTCTGTTGTATGTTTTTAAATCCATCCATGCCTGGCCCCTGAGTATATTCTGAGCTAATTAATATACACCAACCTGTGAGATCTCTTCGCTCTAAAGACTGTCTCTATCTGCAAGTTCCACGATCACGCTTAAAATGTCGAGGTGATAAAGCTGTTCTCAGTAGCAGCTCCAAGACTCTGGAACGATCTTCCACTCTCCTTAAGAACAGCTCCAACTTTTGAGTCTTTCAGAGGTCACTGAAAAACACACTTATTTTCTTTAGCTTTTAATCATGTGATGTGAGTTTATGTATTTTAGTTCTGTGGTATATTTGCATGCGTTTTATGTGTTTTTTGTACAGCACTTTGGTACCATTGTAGTTTGTTGAAAGTGCATAGAAATAAATTGAGTTGAGTTGAGTGCACACACGTGCTGCGCATTCATGAGAGAGAGAGAGAGGTAAAAACATGCTGAATATTGTTTTTTAATCCTGAATCAATATTGGGGTTACTTTTGCACGCTAAAGGAAGGACAACACCATGGCTGAAGCATTTCTCAGACAGGTAATGCTATGTGTTAAAACAATTTTAGACCCACAGCTGATGTAGATTGAGTTATGAATGGGTTATATGCACAGAAGTGTTGTTCAGCCACTGTAATCTTCCGGCGATAGATTGTGACTATTTTCAGTTTTGTAAAGGGTCTTTTACAGCATAGATAATACTGATTTTATTTAGTTTAACAACAAAACAAAAGTAAACCGCAATTCCTCCTAGCCTGCTTTACCGAGGTGACGTTTATATTCACATTGGTTCATTTTTGAACTCTGAATATTTGGTCAGGAATAGCATGTAGTTAAGGCTTAGTAATGAGTGTAATTCCTGCACGCCACCGGCCAAGCTTTAGCTCAACACATGAGAGAGGGTTCTGCTGTCATCTTTGTGCATGCTCATGTTTTCAGGAGGCATGGCTTTGGACGGCAGGGGAGGGACTGCGTTTCAGAGTTTTATGCTAACAGGCTAGCATTGTGGCAGATCACCTACTGCACCTTTAAGATGGTCCTTTTTCCCTTATCGTGACATGCGCTCAATTAAAACTGTTGAACTGTTGAATGCGTTCAATTGAAACTGGAGAAAAAAAACATGGGGCAAAACATGATTTCTTTAGGAGCGTTTGAGTCATTGGAAGATGGACGTTTCTTATAAAAGAGGGGAAGATTTGAATGTCAGTTTGTAGTCTGTTGTGAGGGATTACCGTTTATAGATGCCCAATGATGACAAAAACAAGCAGCTAAATTTAATTGAATTCTGTCATATATTTGTTTGAACCACTGCCTCCTGTGAAGGGCTGATAGCTGTGCCCTAAAGTCATTCCATGTGACCAGAAGTGAAGAAAAGTTTCGAGAAGGGAAAGTTATGGTATTTGCCAAATTATGAAGGCAAATTCATTCATTCATTTTCTTTTTGGTTTAGTCCCTTAATTAATCAGGGGTTGCCACAGCGGAATGAACCGCCAACCTATCCAGCATATGTTTTACACAGCGGATGCCCTTCCGGCTGCAACCCATCACTGGGAAACACCCATACACACTCATTCACACATACACTAAGGACAATTTAGCCTACCTAATTCACCTATAGCGCATGTCTTTGGACTGTCGAGGATACCGGAGCACCTGGAGGAAACCCATGCCAACACAGAGAACATGCAAACTCCACACAGAATGCCAACTCACCCAGCTGAGGCTCGAACCAGCAACCTTCTTGCTGTGAGGCGACAGCGCTGAATAGTGTTCAGCAGGGAGTCTAGCTGCTGCATTTAGTACCACACTGTTGTGCTAGGTATCCTTTCGAAAGAGTCCCGAAAAGTGGTATGATTCGGTGTGGTATTTTAGTACTTATGGAAATGGGCATAAATGCACTCTGTACTGTACTGAACTGTACCGTACTGCTCTTAAAATTGTGTAATAACACTCTGACCTTGTCTTAGGATCATTAAAATGTGGGATTTGCGGAGGAATTATACTGCATACCACCAGAACCCCTTGCCTCTACAGGCCTATGCATACCCAGGATCCTGCACACGCAGACTAGGTACACCTCTCACCTTTACTATTGAGCATGATGATTATTTTTTAAGTAAATTTAAGTAAATCTTTAACTGTTTTGGATTTTTTTTTTAATTCTTTTCTTTTTATTGTTAAGCTTTTTTTTATTACAGAAAAGTGATTTCTATAAAATGTTATATAATAATTTGTCTATTTTTTTTTGCAATGACATAGCCAGGGAAGCTGAGATGGCAATACTTTCTCTCTGTAGTGTTGTTAATTTTCGTTTTCATCCTGTTTTTCCACTGCAGGTTATTCTGGTCTTTCACTGGACTCCACTGGATCCAGACTCTTCTCTAACTGCACAGATGACAGTATCTACATGTTCAATATCAGTGGCCTGAAAACCACTCCAGGTACATATGAATACATATGAGTAGGCCCACACGGAATGCCCATCTTTGATTCTGTTTATTTACTTGTGTAAATTTATATTTATTCAGTTTTTAATATGAAAATATTCATGATTTATTTACAATACAGTTTGTAAGGGAATATTTTCTGTCAATTATTAGATATATTATGTGTGACACTTTGTTAACCAAATAAAGTGAGTCTAACTGGATTTGCATTTTAAACATTAAAAGTTAAAAAGGTATTTTTATTTCATATATTAAGGTTTTAGTTATGATACTCCCGAAATGATTCTGCATAAATCTGCAGATTTTTAACAATTCTGCACAGAAATAGCAAAAAACGTCCACAGATTCCAGTCTGGCCCTACATATGAGGTACACGTAATGAGTTTTTACTTTGTTTTTAAGTGTAAATTGTAATTTAGATTTTTTTTTACTAATTAGTTGTTAGCTGGAGTGTGGGATATTGTTTGATAATATCATAGTTGATTTAATGAGGTGTAAAATAACATTATAGAATATGTCACCTTGTGCTAAAAAGCAAGCCCAAAGCGTATTTGACAGCATAAAAGCACTAGTTTTAGCAGGTCAGAACTGACTCCTTTTTTCAAGAGACGATAACTTCTCATGCACTGTTTATTACTTCTATTGTTTCGTTATAAAAAATCCTCTACATTATTGAATTATGTAGATGAAGCATGTTTCTGAACTTTCTCTTTTTCACAGTCGCTGTGTTCAGTGGTCACAGTAACTCCTCGTTTTATGTGAAGTCCAGTGTGAGTCCAGATGACCAGTTCCTGGCCAGTGGATCCAGCGATCATCACGCGTACATATGGAAGGTCAGGAGTTCTCCATGCACTCAGCTGCAAATACATTTCAAGAAGAGCTATTCAAATGATTCATCTGGTTTTTATATTATTTTTGTTAAATAAATAACAAATATTACAATGTAAGCTCCCAATCCCCCCAGTAACATACAACCCTTGATCTAAGTGATCTCAGAAGTTACGTAGCAACTGTGACGCATGGCTTTGTTTACTTTTGATCCAGATTTCGAACCCAAAACAAGCTCCCATGATGCTTCAGGGCCATAGCCAAGAGGTCACATCGGTGGCCTGGTGTCCTACCGATTTCACCAAGGCTAGTATTTGTGACTGCGTCAAACAAATTAATGCATGTTGAGAATTGTATGCATTAATGTTTTATATTTGTGTAAAACCCATAACTCTTCGCAGATTGCATCCTGCTCTGACGATAACACTGTTAGGATCTGGCGTCTGAATCGCAAATCAGATGGAGAAGACTCAACCATCCGAGATGGAAACCGCGTAGGCTGGACGCTTCGTAAAGTCCAGTCACCAAACAGAACACCTGGTAGAGTTCTCTTCTCTTTAAATACTGTTTTAGTATTTATGTATTTTAAAGAGTATATTCCTGTGTGCTGAATGTTCAGCTTCACTGCTGTAGTTTTCAGTGTCACGCGATCCTTCAGAAATCATGCTAATATGTCAACTCGTGTTTTAGTCGTTATTGCTAATGATTTACTAGAAATGTTGATATTAATTTAACATAAAAATGTTTGCTGCTTGTTTGTAAAAATGATCTGAATTCATTGTACTGAAAGGCGTTTATTTGAAATGGAGAGCTTTTATAAAATTATAAATATATTTTGCACCTTTTGATACTTTTTTTTGATAGTATTAATTTTGTGTATTTTTATTGCCAAAATGTTACCATTTACGATATTCATTAATAGCAAAAAGTAAAATTTGTAAAAACTAATCTTAATATGGATCATTCCATGCAAACACAGTATAAATATAAATAAATATGATTTAATAGTTTATTTTTCTGAAAATATTGGGTTTCTATTCACCTTATTCTCCGCGAACGAGCAGCCATTGGAATCTTTTTGGCTCGACACTTCCGGTCTCAATCACTTCTAATAATTTTTAGACGTTAATAACAGTTCGTTTTGCTGCTTGATGTTGCAAACTGATGTTTTCTTATTATATTATTCTACTTTATCTGTATAGTCATGAAAACACTTGCGTGTAGAGCGAGTAGTTTGACCGTTTTCTGCCGTTTATTATTCCTAGTCATTTCTCCCATAGGCAGCTGAGTCGGAAGTTCTAAAACAATTGCAAAAACGAGCGCACTTCCGCATCGAAGAATAATGTCAATAGAGGTCTCTATAAAGATTAATCAGTTTCTATAGATCTCTACAGAGATTGATTTCTTCCACAATTCAAATAAAAATTAAAACCATTTTTTTTAGGAAAATACAGTTGGTCAGAGTAATAGTTTTAATAAATTAGTTTATTAATTGTTTCACAAAAGTAATTGCTTGAAATCTGAAGTTAATACATAGATAGGGCTGGGCAATTTTGGCCTAAAATCTAAATCTCGATTAATTAAACTTTATAACTCTATTAAGATTAATATAATTATTTCTTTATTTTTTGGGCCTCATCGTTCACTGATCTTAATATGAATCATTCCATGCAAATACAGTATAAATATAAATGAATATGATTTAATAGTTTATTTTCCTGAAAACATTGGTTTTCTATTCACCTTATTCTCTGCGAACGAGCAGCCATTGGAATCTTTTTGGCTCGACACTTCCAGTCTCAATCACTTTTGTACAGTAAATATGCTTGCATATTACCAGTGAAAGATTTTTGAGTGAAGGGTGCATTATTGATTTTAAAATAGTAGAAAGTAACCTTCTTGCTGTGAGCCACTGCACCGCCTCTATCTACTATCTATGATTATTTATTGAACATCAATGCTGAATGACCCACTCATTGCCTAAAACCAACAGTCATATTTTTTTCATATAAAAAAGTGTAAATAAATAACTTTTAATAATAATTTCATTTTCAGTGATTTTCGTATTAGAAGTAGAAAATAAGCAGTATCTCTTCTAAATAAAATAGCTCTTGGATATCCTGTAAATGATACTTTAAACCAGAATTCACCCATCTCTGTCCTGGAGGGCCGCTGTCCCTGCAGAGTTTAGCTCCAACTTGCCTTAACACACCTGGCTGGATGTTTCAAGTATACCTAGTAAGACCTTGATTAGCTTGTTCAGGTGTGTTTGATTAGAGTTGGAGCTAAAATCTGTAGGGCACCGGCCCTCCAGGAACAAGATTGGTGACCCCTGCTTTAAACGGTGCATTTCTTGCATCTTCTGTAAACAAATATTTTAATGTAAATAATTTTATTGTAATAGAAAATATGCCGTCTCAAGGCATCTCTGGCGCAGCTTACAATCATCGTCAATGTAGTGCAAATTAAAGGCTCAGGAATGGGTCCATCATCCTGCTTGACCAGAGATCAGATGTTCCTGAAAAGTGGCCACAGAAATATAAATAAAGGCTTAACATAGCGGGGTCCCGTACGATAGGGAAAGTCATTTAAAAAAATCGTCCTAGAAAAATTTGATCGAATACAAGTTCTAAATGTCAATTGCGATTACTTTTCGATTAATCCCCCAGCTCTAAACATAAGTATTATGAATGTATATGTTTAAAAGTGAATCTTAATTTTAAATTGAATATAAGCAGTGCTTTTACAATATAAAACCTTATTTCTCCTCAAACTCATGACTATAATTAGTTTTTTTTCGAGAGGCCTCTAATCCTTTTAGCTGTATATCATAAACTAAAAAAAAATAATAAAAAAAACTAATCAGGGTGTCCGTGGGGTCTTAAAAGTTGATCGATCAATGTAGAGAAATTTAAGTCTTAAATGCTATTTCGCAAGGTATTCAATTATATATATATATATATACATATAATTTTTGATTATGCAATGTATGGTTGTATGCTAAAGTTTGCCTGAATTAAATCTGCGACTATCAGGATGCTGTGTAGTTTATGAAATCAATGAAATCCTACTAGATTTGACATCATGTTGCTTTGTTTACTACAGTAACCAAGGCAACACCATTACTTCTGCAGTTCTATAGGTGCCAACCTGTTGAATTAGCTAGATTTAATCCATTTTTATTCAGTATATGAATAATGTTTTAATTCTGGATAGATTTCTTACATTAGTATTTGGTAATTATACTGTAAGGTAAAATCTCGACAGTGTTTAAGGTTGAAAAGGGGTTATAAGGTCTTAATGTATGGAAAGGGTCTTAAAAGGTATTTAATTTCACTGTCTGATTCCTGTATATACTCTGGTAATATACTTTCACAGTAAACACCCACAATAAGCATTTTAACACTCCATTTGATAAAGTAAATGTTGCATTGATGGGCAAAAAACTCTAAGGGCCTTATCATACACCCGGCACAAGGCGTGACGCAAATGTTATTTGATAGTTTCAGCCCGACGCATGTGTCGTTTTGACGTTTTGCACCACGCTGTTTAAATAGCAATGCTAAATAGCAATAGCTCATGTGCGTCCATGGGCGTTCTGGTCTAAAAAGGAGGTGTGTTAAGGCGCCGCGCTGCTATTTTGAGGAACTAAAATAGACTGTTCAAAAGACCAGCTGAGAACAGGTCTAAAGTCCAGCGCAGAGCATGTCAGTTGTGCCTCATTTAAACATTGCTTAAAACACGCAGGATGTACAGCAATACACAAATATCTTTACAAATGAAAAAGAATTAAAGGATTAAAATATTACAAATATTATTTTCAATAAATATAAAAAACCAGTACCTCCATACCTTCACCTCAGGGGCTTTTTTCAGTTTATTCACAACTTTGATTTGTATGATGTTATTATTATCATTAGTATTATTTATTATGTGCATATTTATATTTGTTTTATTAAGAACAAGCTTAGATTTTTTTCCACCTGTTTTCCACTGTTTTGGACCATATGTCCTTTGGATATAACTCATTTTTTTGGCCACACTTCGTTATTATTGTTCATTTATTCATTTGCTGGAAATTAGAACTGAATTTAGAAATAATTTTGAAACAAATCTTTGCGCTTAACAAACAAAATTTATTATGTAGGCTAATGGATGTCTTCAGTGGAGAGGATTCCTTATCCACGAAAAAATTAAAGTATAGACCCAATGGGTTAGGCTCGTAATCGTCTTGCTGAAGATGCTGTTTAACTGTTTTCTTAACTGTTTTGAAGTGTTCAGTTTTTCCACTTACAAAGTCCGCTATGTAAATAGCAAATGCGCCATGGAGCGATGCTACTGACTCTTAAAGGGAATGGGAGATGAGACTCTGATTGGTTTATTCTCAAAATACACCTATAACTCATTAAGAGAATAAGCTCAACCCTGTTAGACCATGCTCCGCGGCACAGAGCGTATTTTCCCATCTTTAAAATAGCAAAAGTTGATTCGGATACGCCCTGGGCTTTGGATTTTGTGAATAGATCGTTAAAATAGAGCCCAAAGTGTGCCTCACGCAGGTGAGTAGGCTTGACTAACCACCTGCAGAAAACACGCTTTCATCTGACACTTTTACCAGTTTTGCACAAGACACTTTCTTACAATCCATCTCAATTAATAATAATAATAATAATAATAATAATAATAATAATAATAATAATAATAATAATAATAATAATAATAATAATAATAATAATAATAATAAATAAATAAATAAAAAACATTGAGCAGAAACACTCGTCTATAAAAAAAAAAACCTCTCTCCTCCTTACTCAAATCTCTGCACACTAATCGTTCCTTTGTATAATTAGCACTTCTGTGTTTTTCCTCTTGTTGAATCGCTGAAAGCCTCCTCAATAGTAAGCTAAATGTAAAATCTTAACCACCAACTTGACTGGATCCTGAAACTATTTATAAATACACAATCACCAGTATTCTCTTATTTCTCATTAAATTTGTTATTAAACAGTCCCTTGTTTTCCCCCAGGCCATCACAGCCCAGTTGAGCTCACTCCAGCCAAAAATCCTGGATCGACGAGGTCTGTTTCTCTGGCTTCACCCCAGCCTGCCGCTTGTGCCCCTACAGGTGCCGCTTTACCCCTCCCATCAAACACTTCTTCTGCACCTCCAGTCAAGCTCAGCAGTCCCAAAATGTCCTCGTCCCTGCAGCAGTGGATCAGCCGCAGCAGCATTTCTCCTGTCCGAAAGGCCCTCACACCCGTTCTCCAGGGCCCGTCCTCTGAACGCCGTGCAAAACGCCGACTAGAGACTAGTGATTCTGCCAGCTCTGGTTTGAGAGAGGAGAGTGACTGCGTGTCTGAACTGTATCCCGACGTCAAGAGGAGCAGGAGTTCGCTGAGCACACTGAAGAAAGAGGACTCGTTTGGTTTAGAAACTGAGGAAAGGCTAGGCTCAGATGATGCAGAGGCCGCTGGGAAGGAGAACAGCTCTCCCAGAAGGACTGATTGGCTTTCTGTGATCAGCCAGAGGTTTAAAGGGTCTGCTCAACCTAAAAGCCCCAGCAGTGGCAGCAGTTGGCAGGAGACAAAAACACTAGGATCTCCAGTGAGTACATATAAATACTTTTGTTTTATGCTTTACACTACTGCTGAATGATAAATTGCATACGACTGTTGTGCACATTTGTCAGTAAAGCTGGCTCTGTAATCAACTGTGATACGCCACCTGTGTTCAGCTGGAGCAGCGTTTACTTCACAAAGCCATTGTTCTCTGCCAAGCTACGGAAAATATTGCCAGCGAAAGTCAAATCGCAAATAGTGATGCTACGATATTGACCATTGTTTGCGTGGCTTCTCCACGAACTACGACCCTTTGTAGTAAATTTTGCCAATTATAAAACTTCAATTCTATGTGCAAATACCGCATACAATGGCATTTTTTTAACTCCACTTCGTAGCTTCTGAATAGTATTGTTTAAATTGAGTCTCTCTGGGAAATGCTGTCGTATTACACGGAATAAAGTAGGGCTGCAACAACAAATCGATTAATTTGATTACTAAAAATGTTGGCATCGAATTTCATAATCAGTTAGTTGTCGCGCGACACGGGCACGTTTGATTATTAAAAAAAAGTGAGTGGAGCGGAGTGAACACAGTCTTTCTCGCGCACTAGCTATGTTTTCATCCCAAAATGCGAATGAACTTTATGCGCAAAAATTATTGCATTAAAGACGTGTGAATGAAGCAGCGTTTCAATCCAACGAGTCAAAGCGAACAAAATCGTCACTTCCTGGTTATCTGGCACTAAATATCAACAGTAAAAACTGAATTTACTGCGGTAGGAGAAGCTGCGTCAATCTTTTCTTAATCTAATAAATGACCTGCGCCTCAGAAGGCAATCCTGACACGCAGTGAACGTGCGGTGGCGTTTGAAGGTGTCAGACGTGGAGCACAGACACTCTTGATTCTGGAGGTCATTAATATAATAACACTAATACTTAAAGAGCCCATATTATGGGTTTTTGAAAATGCCCTTCCATGTAGTGTGTAACACAGCTCTAAGTGAAGTGAAATATCCAGCTAAGGCTTAAATCTGTAAGTGTACAGTGTTTAAAACTATTGATTCATCTATAAAAGAGTCGACTCATAGTGCTTCAAACGAGTCGTCATGATAACGAGTCATTAGGTGTTTCGCGATGACGCAGCCACGAAACACAAGCCTCGCCAGTAGTTACGCGCGCAAACCAGGGAGATTTGAAACCTGCGGCCCCGCCCACTAACACAGAAAAAACACTAGACACACACACAAACGCCGCCGGTCGAATGAAGTCACGCTGTGCTCAGATGGATAATATTGACAGTCTCTACCCAAAGATGAGTTGTGAACTGTGAAGAGTCAGTGGTTGAGGTTTATTCACGAGTGTAAGTAAGTGCGATTAAAATTGTTGCCTCATTTAACTTGCAAATTATGTATTTATTGTGTTTTGTTACTTGTTAACCTGGTACAGTATACGCGGTTACTCTTTAGTAGAGAGAGAGAGAGAAAAAGAACAGGTCGAGTTTGTGACGCCTAGGGGCTAGGAGACAGGAGACTCGCGTCGCTTTCCCTAGTTCTTCTGAGGAGCGGTGTGTGTGTGTGAGAGAGAGAGAGAGAGAGACTCGCGTCGCTTTCCCTAGTTTTTCTGAGGAGCGTTGTGTGTGTGAGAGAGGGAGAGGGAGAGGCTAGGAGACTCGCGTCGATCTCCCCAGTTCTTCTGAGGAGGGTTGTGTGTGTGTGAAAAAAGCCTTACACTATGAAGCGCGTGTGCACTGTGACTACTTTTATATTGTTGATTAGCTGCTGGGCATTTCACTCTGTCTCGTGCTGAAGCCTGTCACTGTCGACCAATCGCAGCAGGCTGTCATCGGTCCAATCAGCGCAGATTAGCTTCGCGCTGAGGAGGGGGTTGGGAACAAATGAATCGCTGAACGATTCATATGGGAGTCGTTGGGATAATTAGGTAAAAATAAATGCAGATTATAAGACCATCAAAGTGTTTTTTGACCTTGCATGCATATTAGACTGTTGTTGGAGACCCTTACAACCTAAATTTGACCCTATTTCATGTATAATATGGGCTCTTTAAACTGTAAGGCGTTTTAGAATGACCAAAACAACAGTTCAGATGTTTTACAGTGTGCTCAGCCTGCTGGTTTGTCCATTTACACACATTTTCATCATCACATGATCTCTTTTAACAAAATCACATGCCTTTTTTTAATGCGCATACTGAAATTTGTGCGGTAAAAGTGTCGTAGTTTACACGCATCTTATCGAATAAAAAGTTTATCCTACTCAGTTATGCGCATAAGTTTTTTTTCATGCGCATTTTCAAAATGTATGCACATCATGGCGTTTCCATCAACCAGTTTTTTTGTGCGTATATCCAAAATTTACTCCAAATCAGTGGTTCTCAACCCCCGGGCCACGGACTGGTACCAATTGGTACTGGGATGCACAAGAAGTCATTAATTATTTCTGTTTTAATTATTAGCTGAGTCTGAATTCTTTTATTTTAGAAAATCTTTTGACCGTATTCTCTCGATTACATCTCAGTCACTTGAGCGCCCAAATTTAACCCACAAGCTAGCAAAATGAGTAAAAAGAGACTTCTTTGGAAAGTTTCTTTGCAAAGAGGAACGGCCCAGTAAAGAACCCACAAACTGCCAAAGAATGGATCCGCAACCCATTTGTTAACAAATCAGGTGAATCCAGCATGTCTGTGCAAGAAGATCGACTGCTGGACATTGCAAATGATGGTGGTGGTTCACATATCGCGTCTTTTCCACGCACAATTTCCAAGGGAGGCACGCAGGTTGTGTACGCATACTGGGAGTGATGTATGCTTCCAGGCATACTCTGTTGAAAATATCTTCAGAATGCCGCTAGCGCACGGCGAGTCACGCTTCATATTTTGTATGGAATATGCACATTTCAGTAGAACAGCAGTGCTTTTTAATTTTCTCCATAAATAAAACTTGTATCAGAGTTGCAGCAGTGTTTTGACAGCTTTTGAAATAGTTGATGTTCGCCTAGCAATCTACATAAACCCACGTACCTCGGCCACAATAAAATTTTAAAGCCATCCGCCATGACAAAGTTGGGGATCACTGCTCTAAGTCAGTGTTGGTATCTAATGATATCAATGTCATCCTGTTTCCATCTCGTCTTAAGCCGTGGTCACAGTAGATCTAAAACAAGGTATAATACAAGATGATGCGACACCACTAATAAAGTGTTTATTGCTCTATATTTTACATTTCTGTACAGAGAGGTCATGTCTCTACCTTCTATTGGTCTCCCGCATTCACAGGTCAGACTTCCCCAAATTTGAACATAGGAATGCAGTGACATACGAAACTATCAGCTGGATGAGCTTGCGTTTCCGGTCTGGCGCATTCACATACCTATGAATTGGAAGTCAATGGGGCAAAATGTATTTAGTCGCGGGGGAAAAAAGGTTGTCCACAAACAATTTTCGCCCGTTAATTTTATTGACAACATTAAGACTGATAATTTGGCGCATTTTAATATAATATATGTTTGTTTTTTGAATGATAAAGAAAACAAAATTTTAGGATTAAGACTTGTTAAACGCAGCAAATAAAAAAATATAGCGTTTGTATCAATATATTAAGTTTTGTTCCTGCATCAACTAAAACTGCAGACTAAAAACAATCAATTATGGGATTTAAAAAAATTATTATTTGTTAAAATTAAGAAACATTAAGCCAATAAAACAGAAATCTAAAAGTCAAATTATATGCATATGCAGTTTTTGGAAACTAAACTCTTCAGTACGTTTTTCAATCAAATACTTGTACCATTACACCCCAAGTTAAGATAACTGAATTATTAAATGTATATTTCACAAGGTTTTTTTCACTTATTAATTAAAAATTACTGAAATTCTAGTATTAGGTTTTCCACAATGTTAAACACAATATTAACACTAAGAAATGTGTCTTGATCATCAAATCCTGTTATAATATACTTTTTAAAATATCATGTGACACTTAACACTAAAGTAATTGCTGCTGAAAAGTCAGCTTCGGCATTATAGGAATAAAAATAAAATAATTTTCACGATGAAAGAATTAAGAAGCCTTGGTACGCATCTTTAAAAAAATGCATATTATATAAAAATAAAGCTTGAGTTCTGATTCTTGAAATACATTTTCAGTATTAATTTGTTTGTTCTTCTCTCTAGGCAGCAGTCTCGCCTCGTCCCATGAAAGTTTTCTCTCCACCAACGACCAAGAAAGCATCACCCTCCAAACCTATGAAAAAAATCTCAAGCTACTTTATGAAAAGAAGCCAAGACTGATCATTGTGTTTTCTTTGTTTCATTTTTTAAAAGAGATTTCAAGTGTCTTTCATTCGACACATTTATGGTTTAAATTCAGTTCCATCTTTTCTTGAAACTGAGCTTCAAACTAAGAAGAAATATGCAGATTCTGCCTGTATTTATATATGTAATGTGTATACTTTTTTTTTTTTTTTTTAATCTAGTTGTGAATTATTTTTAAATGTGTAAAATTAATTTCCTAAAGAAGGGTCAAATGCATCGTTTACAGTCATTTGACACTGCAATTGAACTCTAAAGTTTCCCTGATGCCTTCACGTCTGTCAGTTTGAAATGCTTTGCCCCATTTAACATGCTTTTTAAAGTATATTAAATTCTATTTGGGTGTTATAATCAGCGGTATAGCATACTTTATTTTTTTATTTCGATTCTTATACTTATTTCCACATCTAATGCCCTTTATTTGAGCTTGTCTGTCCTTAAACGTGGGGTTACATTTTCAGAGTTCACTATTGATTGTAAAGCAGCACTTTACATAACTAATCCATTTCCAATTAGCCCACTGCTTTTTACGTATTGAACCTCTATAATGCAGTGAGTTTCTCCAAAATGATTTAAATACCTTTTACACTATAGCACAGCCTTTTTTTCTTTTTGTAAGTTGTGTGAATTGCAGGAATGTCACTTAACTAGATAGATCTGCCTCAATGTTTTGATCCTACTTGTTTTTTGCCTCAGGTCTTCAGCATGTTTGGTCAGATGTGCTTTTTGCATTCAGAAACTCCATTTTAACTATGAAAATATGCCTTGTTCACCTAGAAATGGCCTAGCAAACAATTTTGTGGTTAATAGATGTCTAATAGTTATCTAGATGTAGACAGCTTTGCCTAATAGACTAAGAGTAGCCTAAAACAAATAGGTTAGACAGACTTTAAATGGGCAGTCATTCATTTCTGTTTATTTAATAACTAGTCTAGTTTTGGCCTATTATTAGACGTCTATTAGATTTTCACTGACAGCTCAAATATATACTTGTTTTAGCCAAGACGACAATGTTTGGATGCCTATTAGACATCTTTTATAAACAAAAAATGTTTGCTGCGGAAGTTGTTTCAAAGATTTTCTGTAAAAATGTGACCGTTTAAATTATTTTGATAAAAATTTTACATTTATTTGTGTTCCAACTACGAATATTGATTAGGCGTTTGTTTTATTTCGCATTCAGCTAATTTTGAGGAGAATTGTTCCTTACTCCTTTGACGGCTACAAGTTTCACTAACTCTCACGGTGTTTCTCTTTAAAATGTTGAATTGTGCACGTCTTTTTCCTGTATGTTTGTTATTTTGAGTGGTTCAACGTTTGTTGACATCTTGTTGCCTGTTTTCATGCGAGTTCAAGGATACAGTACATCTTTGCCTTTGTATGTTTCCCTAAATACCATTAAAACAAGAATTTGATTGGTCAGCGGGCGTAGCTTGGTGTCTGTGCGGGCGCTCATTGGACAGACACGCTGTCACTCAAACGCGCCACGGGGTTTTATTTTTAGACTCCATTGAGGCGCAACAGCAGCTGAATGAAGTTCAGCGGATCTGAGGAATTTCACGGCACGGCGGATTCACATTACTCTTTTTCTCACATGGAGCGTCTCCTTGGATAAACGCGACTGCAGATTTTGAACTCGATATTGTTATGTGGTTTAGTGAACATTTAAGCATGATAAAAACCCGTAAGTAACTAACGTCTACGTTTATATGTCATCTTAGGGTACCTGTGGATCATCATGCAGCCTCCGCGAGTGGGCTGACAGTGTCATATTAGATGGAGTCTCGTGAGTTTAATGTACAGCACAGTCAATGGGATGTCTGCACTCAAGTCTAGAGAACATTTAGGGCACACTCGGTCACTGTAAACGCAGCTCTTTTGGCTAGACCGGCTCTGGAAATGTCGGCGATTTCTGCGTCGGAGAAAGTGGACGGGTTCACGCGGAAGTCTGTGAGGAAGGCACAGAGGCAGAGAGTCTGCCAGGGCTCGTCTCAGTTTGCGGTGAACAGCAGCAGGCCTGCGGCTCCGGAGATCTCGGCGCTCCCGCAGCTCAAAGGTAAGAGGATAAAGCGCAGCAAATATAGACTCGGGCTGCGTCTCAAACACTGGGCAGCTGCCTAAAACTAGACGCCTGAGCTCTTCTAAATGAAGCTCCCGACATGAAAATATGCTGTCATTTATAGCAAGTACTATAGTGTTTTGGAACCATACTAAAGTTTATTCGGGATGCATGTATACATATGTATAAATTATAGTATTTATCTAAAGCGATCTGATATACTAATAAATACTGTTAAACTGGTGTATTGGAGTAAAATATAACGTTACTATATTTGCAGAAAAGTTTGTACAGTAACATTTTGTTTCTATTACTATGGTTGCTGTTACAATAGAAGTTTTAGAATTACCAAAATAGATTAATTCAAGTACAACTATAGTATAAAAAACCCCGCCATATTTTCCATAAATTACTGTAGTTTTTTTTATGTTGGAAGTAATCAGTCTTGGGTTAATGCATTAAAAGTAGCGCGAGTTACATAAGTAACTAAGTTACACGTTACTCGCCCCCTTCCCATACTAATAAATTTCCGGTGAACAGTTAACTGGGTTGGGGGGGTTACTTTGGAAATGTAATAGATTACAAATTACCCTATTTAAAATGTAATGTTACACTACTTTTACTATAGTTACTTTTACTATAGTTACTATAAAAGTAACTAATTACATTTGATTACTTTTTAAGTTTCTAATGGATATTCAACAAATTTTCAAGCATTTATACCAAGCAGGACCTTACAGTAGCTCTGTTAACTGTTAGAATCACAAAATCTTTCATCACTTAAATTAAAATTATATTAATTTAGTTTTAAAGTACAGCCACCACAAAACCATTATCACAATTTTTTTTTTTTTTTTTACTGTTGATACAAAATCAAATTGTTAGTTAGTTGTGCACGGCGATTTTCGTGGCATTTGCAATAAAAAAAATACATGAAGCTATTTTTGCTATTTTCATTTTTAAATTGAAGCAACTTAAATCCAAATCAATCACATCTTAATGATCAATAAAACTGCCAATGAAATGTATGAGGCAAAACTGTTCATTTAAATTATTTACTTTAAATAATATGCTTTACCAAACAGGAATAAATTACAGTACATAACAGCAAAAACAAAAAATCTAATAAAACGAGGTGTTACACATTTAAAACACTATTGATTTGCAATCGGTAAATGTAGATTGTGTGGACACTACTGTGGAACTTTACTAATAAAATAGCTTTGTTACTTTGAAAAGCTATTTGATTTATAAAGTAGAGACGCTACCGCCATGCTACTGAGAAATGTAGTTAAGCTAGCTACACTGTTAATGTGTTAAAATCGTTTTGCCAGAGCAGTCTGTTGGTGCCCTGATAACTCGATAACTTTGTGAGCCGTAATATATCATTGGAAATGAAAGGGTCTGTTTTAATTCCTGTACACTCACGATAATGACAAAAACCATGTGTTTTTATAAAACAAAGAAAGACTAGCTTACATACCTGCAGATGCTTCCTCATGCTTTTCAATGGCAAAGAGGATTCTGACGTGGTGCACCCATGGCCGTAAATTTGATTTAACAGTAGGGGAGGAGGGGTATAGACACTTAATTCATACTTCTGAATATACCCTATTTGAAAGAAATTGGGAGCAAGTGTAGAATACAGATGTTTGTATTGAGCACAAAAATATTCTTACTGTAATTATACCTTAATTGGGTTAGTACACCCCTCAAAAAAATTCTGTTATTAAATATCCTCATTTCGTTTCAATCTCTTGAGACCTTTGTTCATCTTAAGAGCACAAATTTACATATTTTAGATGAAACCGAGACTTCTCTCATCCTCAATAGACAGCAATAGAAGGTCCCGAAAAGGAGCCAAAACATGTCAAAACATTTCATGTCAATCAACTGTAGTCATACGCAAGTTCCAAGACGACTTTTGAGTGACAAACAATAATAAAAATAAAACATTTGTAAAAACGTTGACGACGTCTTCCGTATCAGATAAGGTTGCATGTTTACCACGGCCTATATGATGCTTGCTTATTGCGCCTTGGGATTATTGCTGTCTATGGAGGATGAGGGAGCTCTCAGATTTCATCTAAAGTATCTTAATTTGTGTTTTGAAGATGAACGAAGGTCTCAATGGTTTGGAACCACATAAGGATTATTGATTAATAACAGGATTTTTATTTTGGTTGAACTAACCATGTAATGTAAACATGTATCCACCCTCTTTACTTTCACAATAGTATCCCTTAACGTGAATAAAACAACTGAACTGCAAATACCAAAGTAAGAAAATTCATTGCTGATGAGTCTTGAACTTTCTTTTCCTGCATTTGATTCTTCATTCAACCCAGAAAGGCAGAACAGCTGAAAGGCTTGTTTGAGCTGCACCCTCATGTGAATTTACATTTCCTTGGGCTGGTTTTCACTTTACATTTTATTTTTGGTGTAAAAGTGACTTTCAAAAA
>NC_079454.1:7146825-7311825 GCF_903798145.1 Danio aesculapii
AATCAATATTGGTGGGCGGGGGGACCACTCTCCTACGTAAAGTTGCGGTTGGTTTGAAAACCGCTCCAATTGGTCCACCGTTTTTATGTTGTTAAATTGAAAAAAAAAAGCACTGGGTGTGCTTATATTACCCTAATATGACGGTCTATACACCATACATGCACATATGTCTGTCCAAACAGCTTGAAAAGTAGATTTTTTACCATAGGTGCCCTTTAAATCTAATTGCTAATGAAGCATACTTGACTGATCCAACTTATGTAGGACGTTAAATTACAATAAACAGCTTTTTAGATGTTCCCAATTATTTAAATAGCTATTTTCAATTAATAAATCTTGTTTTATTCACTGTGCCAAGGTTGAACGTCAGTGACCACCTGATTATATGTGGGAAATTCATGTGGGAAAGTATTGCAAATTTGATTTAAACTTCTCTTTTTGAGCTGAGTCTTTAAAGAAAACAGAAAAAAAAGAAAAGAAGTTTCTGGAAATCAAACATTTCTTCTATGGAGTCAGGTGGATGTTAGTTGTGCATCACATTAGTGTCACCAACCACAAAGATGTTCCCGAAACAGGTTTCCTAAATATTCAGGTTGCCCCGCACCCTAAACTCATAATTAGTTGATAGGCAGGTTCAACAGGTCTACATTTTCAGAAATGAGTGTTTCCAGACAGGTTTCTTCAAGTAGTCATCAACATTCAGGTAGTCCCCCTCCCAAACTCACACTATTGGTCGAGAGCCAAATCAGTGCATTGATACGTTATGATAAATTGATTCTCTCACATCTACACATAGAGCTGAAGATCTTTGCCCGAAGGAACCCGACGGGACCCGATGGGTTTGGGTGGGTTCGGGCTTAATTTATATAATTTTAAACGGGCTCGGGCTTGAGCAGTAAATAAACAGTCATGTGATGCATTTCGATTAGTGTGAGGAAGTAAACCATTCGTTTGTTACAACATTGAAATCCATCCCTGCAAAGGTAAAACGAATGATGACGGAGAAGTCAAAAAGAGCGAATTTTGACTGTGGTCAGACCAACCACCAGTTCAGAAAGAACGGTCATTCTAGCCGCCAAGGTATTTCAGCGGCCGCTCATGCACTGCGTATTACGATAGAGCGCTAAACAGCAATTTTAGATTTACCTTATTTAGAAGAGTTGTGAATATTAATCTCATGCTCCTACCGGGGCTGGATTTATATGGCTCTGGTGCTTACAGCTCATGTCTCTAATACTCACACTTGGCACGATATACTCTGAAATACATGTGAACAATAATCATGCTTCAGTTGTAAATATTTGGTGAAATTGCCTTGTTAAATGACAATCGATTCAACTGAAGTGGAGAAGAGATTCACTTTAGGAAGAAGTGAGCTCTATCTGTGCATAATTGCTCCTGATTTAAGTTTTATGGATGAAATATAATCTAAATTATAATTATACTTAATAAAAAAGGACATATAGAGATGTGTTTAGAGTTGCATTTTGTGGATTTAACGTTTATGAAAAGAGCAGGAATCAATCTCAACCTCAGCGTAAAGTTTTCTAAAGTTTATTGGCATCCTTTCACTTCAGAAAAATCAAAGTAAGAGCTGCACATGACACGGTGCATAAAAGAGAGGTACATTGGGATGAACGTGCATTAAACACTTACTCAACAGTGTACGTGTATCTGTTGCCTCATCACAAATTTACACGTGTGTTGCTTCTTTACATATGTACACAGACAGTTTTACAATATACATTTTAAACTAACAAAAAAAAAAGATTATTTCCTGAATTTTGTGTGCTAATTAGCTGTAAACAGAAAAGATGATGTTGCATTGACTTATACCTGAGCTAATGCCTGTCTCTTTTTCAAAATAAGAGTCTCCTATACAAATACACATACACAAAAATACACATAAAGAAATAAGGAAATAAACATATTTACAGCTTTTCATATGTATATCTAGATTTTCATTCTATACCACCTTTAAAGGAACACTTTTTTTAGAAATAGGGTCATTTTACAAGTCACTAAGTGTTCAATAGCTGAGTTTGATCATTTTTGAATCCATTCAGCTGATCTCCGGGTCTGATGAGAGCACTTTTAGCTTAGTTTAGCATAAATAATTGAATCGGATTAGCATTTTGTTCAATTAAAAAAAAGAAGCTTTTTTTATTCTGTACCATGGCTGCAGCAGGTGCAATGATGTTACACAGCATCTAAAAATAATCCCCAGTTAGGTAACTAGGTAATAGCGCTGCATCCTTGATTTTTACAACAGAATGAAAGTATAGTTCCAACCATATCAACCTAGGAAATAGCAACTTTTCATTCTCTGTCAGTCTTACGATGTAACTACAGAAGAGTCAAGCTTTAATGGGAAACTATGAAAACTCTTTTTTTTTATTTATAAGATATCAACAGTCTAATCCAATTCAATGATCTATGCTAAGCTAAGCTAAAAGTGCTCCTGCCAGACCTGGAGGTCAGCTAAATGGAGTAAAAAATGTAAAAAAAAAATAGCAATAAAAGTGACGTATTCCTTTAAGGTGGCCCACAGACACTATTAGTTGAGAGCCAAATTCCATCAATCCACATTTTCTGACTGGTTACATAATCACAGAAATTAATGTTTCCACATAGGTTTCTAAGCATTCAGGTTTTGATTGTTTTGTTAGGGGCGGACTTTGTCCATTTTCTCTTAATGCCAAAAACTTTATGGTGCGTTCACACCAGACGCGGAGGAAGTAACAAGCGTGTGATGTACATGTTAAATCAATGCAAAGACGCGAATAGACATCCTGTGGCACAATTCTTTTAGTGCAAGATTAATTCAACCCCGGTGTTACAGAGAAAGATACAGGAAGTCATTTTTAACAACAGTGATCAGATTGTATAACCAAAGTCATACTAGATGAATTGTGCTGAATTGAAATAGTTATTAGATATGGACAAGTGTTTACTCGTTGTTTTTGGAACTAAGGTGTGCAGTATGAATGTTATTTTATTATTGTTTTTATATATATGTAACCAACACAATCTCACGGCAATTCGTAACTTTTTGATTTAGTGGCTAATTTTTACTAATTCGTACGATCTAATTCGTACAATTTAGTACGATTTGCTCATCCCCCAATGACGGTAGGGTTTAGGGGTGGTGTTAGGTGCCATGCCTCCTTTTTAAAATCGTACTAATTCGTATGACTGAACTCATACGAATTAGCCACTAAACTGACAAAACGTAAAATTTCTCGTTTTCTCGTGAGATCAGGCTGAACTAACTTATTTTATCTACTTTTAGTATGGAGAGCTATGCTGTGAAATGTGAATTGCCCTTTGGGGATTAATAAAGTCAAACAAACAAACAAATTTGCATGAATGAGGTGGCATGAATTGAGCGTTTTGCGGATCTGATGCACGCAAATCTGAACTTTAGCGGACATTTGCTAAGGATGTGTTAACCAATCAGGAGCTTACTCTAGTAGGGGCATGATTATGACGTAGCTCAACAACAGCAACATCAACAGCTCATCAAACAGGGCTAAACTCAGTCGGATACATAGCTAAAAAATTCCATAATCCAGGTACAGTTTCTGACAGCCTGATCTCACGAGAAAACGTAAGTATTTTACGTTTTGACAGTTTAGTGGCTAATTCGTACGAATTCGTACGAGTTCAGTCGTACGAAATGGTACGATTTTAAAAAGGAGGCGTGGCACCTAACCCCGCCCCTAAACCCAACCGTCATTGGAGGATGAGCAAATTGTACTAAATTGTACGAATTAGATCGTATGAATTTGTACGAATTAGCCACTAAAAAAAAAGTTACGAATTGCCGTGAGATTGTGTTGGTTTCTGGAGCAGTTGATGAACTCACAGAGCTGGGTGCACCTCTGAAATCAGGGTTTAATGGACTCAGCCAAACAAATCTACGCTTTTTCAGCCTTCCTAAACCACATAAAGCACAGACACTCTCTCAATAAAATCCATGTTAGCCATTTAGCATCGAAACTAGAGGCACCTGGTAGACAGATGCGCCGCCCATGATGCAAAACCGCCTCTGTTTTGAATTGAATTAGATGCGCGAATGAAACTCAAAAAGTTCACCCGTTTATTTACATGCGAATAGCGCAATTTATTCACGCATGCCACATCTGGTGAACACAGCATTAAAAAGAAAAAGTTTGAAAAATTGGAACCGCTAAAGAAATACTAAAATCCTAGAAATTAAACTGGGAGCTGGATGTCTTTTTATTGCCTTTGTAATGCTTATTATATGTAATACTTTGGGCCCTATCATACACCCAGCAAAATAAGGCGCAAGACATGTATGGTGTGATTTGTTGCTATTTTCAGACCAGCGCAACCCTAATTGTGACGTTTTCCGCCATATTGTTTAAATGGCAAATCCATTTGTGCCACTTTCTGGACTCATGGGTATGCTGGTCGGAATAGGAAGTGTGTTAAGGAGCATTGTTGGCTCATTGCTATTCTGAGAAACTGTAATTGATCACGCCATTGACCAAGTAAAAGCAGGTCTAAAGTCTAGCACAGAGCGTGTTAGTTAATGCCTATGCAGTCCAAATGCTTACACATTTCTTAATACATAACACATGATGTGCAGCAATACACAAATATTTTTACATATGAAAAAAAAAAGTAAAATGTTACAAAAATTATTATTTACTGACATAATAAACACTAGGCCTACCTCTATGCCTTCTTCATGTCTGAGGGCTTTTTTCAGTTTATTCATGACTATTGATGGTATATAATGTTGTTATCAATAGTAGTAGTAGTATTATTTATTATATGCATATTTATTTGTATATTAATAAAAACAAACTTGCATATGTCTGCCTGTTGGGTTTTGGACACGTATGCGTCACCATATGAGGCATAAGAATAGGACTTGTGTTTGGATATGACTCAGTTTTTTGAACACACCTCGTTATTATTGTTCATTTATTCGTTTGCTGGAAATTAGAAATAGTTTTAAAACAAACCTTTGCACTTAACAAACAAAAATATGTAGGCTAATGAATGTCTTCAGTGGAGTGCGCTCAACACTGTTTATCCACGAAAGTAAAGGAGTAAAGTAAAGAGTAAAGTAAAGTGAAGAGAAAGTAAAGAGGCCGAATGGAGGAGGCTCGTTCTTTATCCTTGTGCAGATGGCCTGTTTAACCGTTTTCTCCCTGGTGAAGTGTTCAGTTTTTCCACTTACAAAGTCTGCGATGTAAATAGCAAATTCGTCATGGCACTACGCTACTGACTCTTAAAGGAAATGGGAGATGAGACTCTCATTAGTTTAATGCACGCTATGCTCAAAACACACCCATAACTCATTAAGAAAATAAGCACAACCCTGTTAGACCATGCGCCAGGCGTAAATCTTATTTTTCCGTCCCTGAAATAGCAAAAGTGTATTCGGACACACCCTTAATGGTTTTGTGTCATGCGGTTTAGGCTTTGCGCATAGATCGTTAAAAAAAGAACCCATTATGTTTATTGCTAATTCCAGTAATTTAGGGAGTAGGTTTAATCCAATCTACATTTTAATTTACTATAGAAAATTTGAAAGTTTGAAATGAAAAAGTCAGATTTCTTCGAATTTGGAATATGTTGTCTATATCACACCCCCCTCTTTCTTTCTGTCTCTCTCTTTCTCTCCTTTTATTCCACACTTTGCTATGCCATGAAGATAAAAAGCCCATAAACTCAAATTTCTAGGAAACATCATGTCAGTTGTCCTCAGTTAAGCTGGGAAAGGCATTTACAGTTGCGTTTATCCTCACATTATGACTCTCCAGGGATGGGCCATGCAACCATGGTAACCACACGCCCGGGGTGTTGATGGGCACCTCAACAAATTCAGTGACTCATTCAGCTTGTGCCCATGTGTGCGTGAGAACAAACACAAGCAAGTCAATCAATGAACATGTTTCTGATGTCCGCTCGATGTTTGCTCCATTTTGTGGAGAATACAGTGAGCGGGAGAGACACAGGGACAGTGGCATTCAGATCGCTTACATAAGGTGTATTAATAGAGCAGCAGTGGGGCTGTTTGAACCCCTCCAGCCCTGTTTGTGTGTGTGTGTGTGTATGTGTGAATGGCCTTCATTGCTGTTCTCTCACTGTTAGACCCAGACTGACTGGAGAGAACAACAACAACACAAACTGATGTTTACAGAAGCCTGGAATAAATATAAGTAAAAGAAAATTGAGGGAAAACGTGGAAGACGAGTTTTTGATGACACTAATAACAGGACTTTTATACTAAATCGTATTGCAGTGAATATTATTGGTTTACCTTGTGTTTTAGTTGGGGTCAGGCCTGGCTCCAGCTTGGAACTTGGAACTTGTGTATATATATATATATATATATATATATATATATATATATATATATATATATATATATATATATATATATATATATATATATATATATATATATATATATATATATATATATATATATATATACAAATACAGTTGAAGTCAGAATTATTAGCCCCCCTGAATTATTTGCCCCCGTTTATTTTTTTTCCCAATTTTTGTTTAACGGAGAGAAGATTTTTTTCAACACATTTCTAAACATGATAGTTTTAATAACTCATTTCTAATGACTGATTTATTTTATCTTTAGTAAATAATAATTTAGTAAATTATATTTTACTAGATATTTTTTCAAGACACTTCCATACAGCTTAAAGTGACATTTAATAGCTTAACTAGGTTAATTAGGTAAACTAGGCAGGTTAGGGTAATTAGGCAAGTTATTGTATAACAATGGTTTGTTCTGTAGAATATCAAAAAATTAAATAGCTCAAAGGGAATAATAATTTTGACCTTAAAATGTTTAAAAAAATAAAATAAAAAATGCTTTTATTCTAGCCAAAATAAAACCAACTTCTTTCAAAAGACTTTCTCCAGAAGAAAAATATGATCAGACATACTGTGAAAATTTTCTTGCTCTGTTAAACATAATTTAGGCTAATAATTTCTTATCATTTCATAACACTTCAACTGTATTTATTGTCACTATATATTGGAACCTCAAACCTCTAGGTTTTACAGTTTTTTTTTCAATTATTTTAAATATAACAAGGTATTATCATTTATGATTTTTGATATTTTTATATATAGGGTTTGTTGTTTTGTTCAGTTATGATTCAACTTTTGTCATCCGTGTTTTCACATTTTATTTTCACAAAAGATGTTTAAGATATTAAATAGATACTTGTATTTAATATGTTCTCTGTGGATATAGAATTCCTTTTGTAAATTTAATTTGATGCAAACACCAAAATAGTACACTGCATGTCTAAAAATACAATAAGAACATATTTTGAATGGGAGGTAACACTTTATTTTGATGGTCCATTTGGGTATTAGTAGACTGTCTGCTTAATATCTGTTGATACTGCTCCTTCAACAGACATTTTACTCACTTTAAGAAACTTTGTAAGTACATGTCAAATTACGCTAACCCCAACCTAACAATCTACTTATAATCTAATGGGAATTAGTTGGTATGTAGATGCAATGTAACCTAAATTCAACAAACAAACCATCAAAAACTGCTTTGTAACAAGTTGTTCCTTTAGAATATATTACATGCAGATTTGATGCTCAAGAAAATGTTGTTATTAATATTATTATTAAGGGCAATGTTACAAACAGATATGCTGCTTATCATTTTTATGGAAACAAATAGATAGTTGGATGGATGGCTGGATGGATAGATAGACAGACCGACCGACAGAAATTTATTTGAATGTTTTGAGAAAAAGGTACATTTTTATTTAATGCCTCCTTATTTTATTGTATTATTTTGGTTAAAATATTACTTTTGCTTGCTACTTTAAACTTTAAACAATGTAATTTATTTATTTATTTGTTTGTTACTTTCAGTTTTGATTTAATGCATTGTTATTGTATTATTTTGGTTAAAATATTACTGGCTGTAAACTTTAAACAAATGTTATTTATCTGATAATACTCTCAGATTTGATTTAATGCATCCTTATTTTATTGTTTTTATTTTGCTTAAAGAGCCCATATTATGGGTTTTTGAAAATGCCCTCCATGTAGTGTGTAACACAGCTCTAAGTGAAGTGAAATATCCAGCTCAGGCTTAAATCTGTAAGTGTACAGTGTTTAAAATTATTGATTCATCTATAAAAGAGTCGACTCATAGTGCTTCAAACGAGTCGTCTTGATAACGAGTCATTAGGTGTTTCGTGATGACGCGACTACGAAACACAAGTAGTTGCGCACGCAAACCCGGGAGATTTGAAACCTGCGGCCCCGCCCACTAACACAGAAAAACTCTCACACACACACACTTACACACACAGGTCGAATGAAGTCACACTGTGCAGATGGATATTATTGACAGCTTACCCAAAGATGAAAGCTCAGCATTATAGCTTTTTTATAGAGTTTTTGCTCAATAAATTAGTTAGTCGTCTGTATTTTCAAGTCCATCGTCTGTATTTACATTCACCCACTGGCAGCCAAAATCCACGCCTTACACTATGAAGCGTGTATGCACTGTGACTACTTTTATATTGTTGATTAGCAGCTGGACATTTCACTCTGTCTGGCGCTGAAGGCTGTCAGTGTCGACCAATCGCAGCAGGCTGTCATCGGTTCAATCAGCGCAGATTAGCTTCGCGCTGAGGAGGGGTTTGGGAACAAATGAATCGCTGAATGATTCATATGGGAGTCGCTGGGATAATTATTTGTTTATAATTTTTTTATTCATAGATTTTTTATGAGAATTTTAGTGATCCTCCAGTGTCAGGTAACAAAAGTGTTTTGCTAGCTAAATCTTATTTTGTTAAATGGTGTCGATTGTCATTTTTCATGAAAAATACTTCTGTAATATTCAGACGAAAAACAAAACTTCATTGATGATTTATTTATGCTGTTTGTGGTCAAAGTTTAGCTCAACCGAATGTCTGTTATGATCCCTCCGGTATTTATACAATGCTGTTGATTTATTATATGTGTATTAGTGAGTCGGTAATAGATATGAGTTTGGTTTCACTTCCTCCTGTTTACTACTGTATATTCCCATCTATATTACAGTCCAGTACCCTGTTAAAATCCCATGTAAAACTAGACTATTAAAACAAAGTACATACTGAACTGGCGTTCTTTACAATAAAACCAAGCATAAAAGGATCCATGGGGCTGAGTGAAGGGATGATAGTGAATTTTACCATGTGTTAAATGATGCAGTAATTGAGCTAGTTTTACGAGTGACCTGTTCATGTGTCTGTTACCCAGCTGAGGTCACTGTTATTATAGCTTCTTATGTAAGATAAGATCCTTCGAAGGACTTCTTGGAACTTCAGTGGCCCAGAGGTTCCAGGCAACATCATGGGAAACATATCAGGCATTAACATGATAAGATTGTTTATATTTTTCATTGCTGCACGTGGGAATGTTTTTCTGCTTACTATGCAGGTTCTGGGTTTCCATTAGGGCTGAGTGATACAACAAAATCTCATATCATGATATAAGTTATCTCGTATGCTGATGATAATGATATGCATCACAGTAAATGGCCATTTCTGTAAATTCATTTTATACATATTCATTCATTTTCTTTTTGTCTTAGTCCCTATAATATTAATCTGAGGTTGCCACACCACTAACTTATCCAGCATATGTTTTATTTATTATTATTATTTATTTATTTATTTACTGTGAACTTTTATGTGAAGCTGCTTTGACACAATCTACATTGTATAAGCGCTATACAAATAAAGGTGAATTGAATTGAATTGAATTGAATTATTTATGTATACAGGGACAATGTACAACATGACATGTTGTGCCAGAGTTAGCTATAAAGCTAATTTACATCTGCAGTCCCTGCGCAGGAAATTGTAACAAATTTAAGAGTAAAAAATAATACAATATACACAAGTACAATACATTAAATACATCATTGTCAATAAAATAAAATCAAATTAGTGGCTACATATCTGATTTTGTTTAAGCCAAATTTTAAGAACAATTTTAAAATGATTAAAAGTAGTACTCTCTCTGATATACACTGGTATTTTATTCCATCTTTCTGCTGCTTTAACTGAAAAAACTGATTGTCCAAAAGCTGTCCTAAGCAGAGGCGCAAAAAGGGGGTATGCAGTATATGCGTCGCATAGGGGCGCCACACATGGGGGGCGCCATTGTGCCAAAATGATTTTCGAAATTATCCTTATTAAAAGTTTCAAATAACAAAAATAAATAAATATGTTTTGTTAAAAATGTTTATTTTGCATTTTATGCGAGTATAATATTGTATTTTATTAAATAAAAAATTATACCATGAGTTGCATACGTTGGCACACACGTTTTAATTCAAAATCTTTTAACACAATAACATGCAGTCACACAGCCAAGTTTAAAGTGCTCATGTAGACGTAACTGTTTAGATTTTTTACATTTTTATTACATTTTTACCCGCATACCCCTCAGTAAATGTGTAGTTGCGCCCCTGGTCCTAAGCTTAACTGAACAATCACCTCTAACCGATGACCTAGTCTGTCTTATATTCTCCTTGCCCACAATCACACCTTGTTTGAGGGGTGGTGGTGCAAGATCATTACATATTTTATACATTAAACACACATCAGCATAAAATAAGAAACTGTTGAATGTTAGTAATTTTTGTTGTGCAATACAGTTACAATGATGATAGCTCCTCGGCTTTTTAGCTAAAATTTTAACAGTTTGTTTATATATAACATACAATGGTTTTAATGTTGTAATGTTCGTGTGGGCCCAGCTTGTAGCACAATAAGATAAGTGAGGGAAAATCATTGTATTCATAAAAAGTTTAGCAGCAGCCATAGGTAACTGATTCCTAATGTTTCTATAAACCCTCAGACTCGCTCTAGCACTTTTGGAAACCTTCTTAGTTTTTTTAAATTTAAGTTAGAGTCAATAATTATACCTAAATATTTAAAATGATCAACTATATTTATTACTTATATGCAGGTGATGCCCTTCCAGCTGCCACCCATCACTGGGAAACATTCATACACACTCATTCACACACACACACATACTATGGACAATTTTAGCTTACCCAATTCACCTATACCACATGCCTTTAGATATGTGGGGGAAACCGGAGCACCCGGAGGATATAAACAGAATATTGGGAAAAAATAAACAGGTGGGCTAATATTTCTTCAACTGTATATATACAGTATATATAATATGTTTAGCCCTCCTGTGCATTTTTCTTCTTTTTCAAATATTTCCCAAATGATGTTTAATAGATAAAGGAATTTTTCACAGTATTTCCTATGATATTTTTTCTTCTGGAGAAAGGCTTATTTGTTTTATTTCGGCTAGAATAAAAGCAACAAACCATCATTAAACTATGATTTTCCTAATTAGCACAACTTCACTGATTACCCTAATTAAGCCTTTAAATGCCACTTTAAGCTGAATTCTAGTATCTTGAAAAAGAAATCTAGTAAAATATTCTGTACTGTTTTCCTGGAAAACATAAAATAAATCAGTTATTAGAAATTTGTTATTAAAATTTAATTTGTTATTATGTTTAGAAATGTGTTAAAAAAACTTCTCTACAATATACAGAAATTTCACGATCGTATTTCTCACTTTATTTATTAATTTCAGGGCCAAATATTTGACAAAAATGTAGAAATGTAAAATAAATATTAATAAAACACTTTATTAATATTTTGGAATAAGGCTGTAACAACAATAAAAACTTGGAAAAAGTGAAGCGCTATATGAATACTTTCCAAATACACTATATATATATATATATATATATATATGGTATATCGGCAGTGGTGCGAGGCCGCAGGCTGAGTGCCTTAGTGTCCCACCAGTGACGATATACAGGCACATCGCACTGCTACTCGTGTGATATTGTGTTTATGCAACAGTTCAACAGCATAATCATGTATATAAAAAGAAAATTAAACGAAGAGTCTAAAAATCCTTTTGTAAGAGGAACTACTTTCTTCCACCATTCATTCACATCTGCAGCTGACGCCAGAACAGCAGAAACTGTTGCTACTTCATCCACGTCACTTTAGAGCTACATTATGTGGTCCAACAGCTGCAATATTTCTCAAACTGTAGAGTGTACTGTGTTTGTCGCTGTATGTGGTCGGAGTAATACACAAGAATGAAGGGTGAAGAGGCTGGACGAGTGCTGTTATTTGTTCTCTGTTATTTGCAGAATATGGCACGGCTATCAGCCAGATTCAAGAACCAGACAGAACTGTTATATGTTTTATATATTTATATTAATATTTATATATTTATATTAATTTATATTAGTATTCATATATATATATATATATATATATATATATATATATATATATATATATATATATATATATATATATATATATATGTATGTGTATATATATATATGTGTATGTATATGTATATATATATATATATATGTATATGTATATATATATATATATATATATATATATATATATATATATATATATATATATATATATATATATATATATATATATATATATATATATATATATATATATATATATATATATATATGTATATGTATATATATATGTATATATATATATATATATATATGTATATGTATATATATATATATATATATATATATATATATATATATATATATATATATATATATATATATATATATATATATATATATATATATATATACATATATATATATATATATATATACATATATCTCAGTGGATCTGGAAAGTATTCATAGCGCTTCACTTTTTCCACATTTTTTTATGTTACAGCCTTATTCCAAAATGAATAAAATTTATTCCCTTCCTCAAAATTTTACACACAATACCCCATAATGACAATGTGAAAAAAGTTATATATTTTTAATTGTTGCAAATTTATTAAAAATAAAAAAAACTGAAAAATCACATGTACAGAAGTATTCACAGCCTTTGCTTAATACTTTGTTGATGCACTTATTACAGCCTCAAGTCTTTTTTTAATATGATCATTTAAAGTGAATATTATAGTGCAAACACATTTATTTAATAACCCTTGATGTGCAGCAAAAACGAATGTGACTTTGCCGATTATACTGAATACAATCATTATGTTCCCATCAATACTCGCCTACTAGAACACCTGTGTTTTCCTTTGCTTTTTTTATTTATATTTGGAGAAAGCATATGAAAACGGAACTTGTTAGTTGCCTTAATTTTGTAAATGATAATTACCTTCACCCATTTTCACATTTAGTTATAAATGTTAACATTTCCTGTTTGAGCTTGTGTTACTTTTACCATTCACTTTATCACTCTGCCATAAACTATATTTATTTATACAGTAGCACACTGTACAGTAGAGTTGGTCTGTAACAGCGACACAGTAATTACATTCATTTATTTATTCATTTTCCTTTCACTTAGTCCCTTTATTTATCAGGTGTCCCCACAGTGGAATGAACCTTCAACTTATCCAGCATATGTTTTACGCAGCGGATGACTTATAACTTATAACCGCAACCCAACACTGGGAAACACCCATACACTCTCGCATTCACACACATACACTACAGCCAATTTAGCTTATTCAATTCACCCGGAAACCGGAGCAGCCGGAGGAAACAGTAATTACATTCACACTGAATTAGAGAGACCCATGAGTATTTGTGTGACGTATTTTACACACACTGATGTTTAATGAAATGTTTTCACTTCTAGAGAAAATTGCACTACAATACTCAGTCCTCTACATTTGCTTGACTTAGCATCTCGCTCACAGCAGCTATATGAATTTTTTTATTGATTTAATTTAGCATTCTATCAATTAAATACGTCTACAGAGATCCTTTGCCTCTGATATCTCCATTCTGTTCTGCGTTTGGTCTGTTGTTGGTGTTTCTCTGTTTGTACACTCTCTGTGTTGGATTGGTTTTTAATATAAGGCTGTTTGAATCACTAAAGTACACGAGCACAGTAATGGGCCCAATACTGATACTGGGTGCATCCCTAATAACGACACTAATGGTTCCATGATAACTGGACTAACCAGTGGACCAGACTAATTAATCTTTTTGAAATGCTTGAGTCAAAGTCATGTCATCAAAATGTTTTGGTTTAATGGCTCGTCATATGCATGGAACATTTTTAATCCAGCTGGAAATCGTCTAGTGTTGGTGTGGCCTTTTGTTCAAATCTATTGAGTAGCTTCCCACATAGCAAAATATCTCTGGCCCAGCTCTGGCCCACACAAGCAGCTTTTGCTTGGCCCACATGCCGCAGTGAATTACGGTACATGACTGGACCAAGTCTGGCTTCCAGACAAGGGCCAAACATGGACCATATCTGGGCCAAGTCTCAGCCAAGTTAATAATCCATAACTGAGCCTGAATTGGGCCAGATATGTTGGTGCGTCACGACTGCAATGAAATTGATAAACCTATAAATCATTGCGCTATAGGCTTGCTATGGGTGTGCTTTTTCTCAAAGCGATCCGATTGGTAGAATTTTTTTCTTTATTTGAAAATAATAAAAAATATATCTTAAAAGTGGGTCAAGACAGGCCAAACTTACATGGCCCACATATCAATTATTAACATCTGGGCCAAATACTACATTTTACTTTTGGCCCAAGTATTGTGTGCCGCCTTAAAGACGGTTATACCTCTGCCAAACCAGGGCCATGTTTGGCCCACATGCTGTATGCCAGTGCCGGATGAATGCCTGCTGTGCCATATTTATGCCAAATCTGGGCCAGAATTCTTTGCTACCTGGGTTTTGCGGCATTAATAGTGGTTTGCACACTTGCTTCCAACTTTATTGCTTATATAATATGCCAAAATTCCAGGAAGCCTCAGCTTCAGCATTCAGATCACAAAATTGAAAACATTTCAGATGTTTTGAAGTCGTCATCAGAGAGTTTTCTGTGTTATGTTGTGCTCTCTAGCAACCCATATGGAAATGAAGCCTTCATGAAGGCAAACCCACTCAAATGGAAGAAAAAAGCTGTTGTGTTTACAACTGTGACAATCAGTGTGTATCAGCATGAGCTAAATCATGTTTTTTTTTCACATGCGGCTCAGTTATAGTAGACCTATATCGGTTACATGTTTACACCCGTAAATCTGACTCTGAATGAAATGAAGATGCAAGTTATTTTATGCTTTTCACATGACTACAACCACCCTGCAAGAGGCTAATTTTGATTACGTACCCTTAAATACATTTCTGGAGAGTGCCAAATACGACTCAGGAGCTACATTTTTTGCAGTTTTTGTTTTCCTGAATCTGCCATTGTGTATGCATTATGAGATCTCATATTTCTTTTGCGAGTGCCATTCATGCCTGCTCTTCTTGCGTAAATTCACTGCTGTCGACTGACTGATTGACCGATAATGTTTTAAAAAGCACCGTTTGACCAGCACCCACCCTCTTCCCTTCCCCAACCAACAGTGTTTTCAAAAGCAATCTTTAATATTAGTCAATAATATTACTAAAATTGATTTAAAAACTGAAATATAAATATAAATTTACACACATTTACACTAGTAAATAAATAGCCCTAATGATGGGCTAAATATCTGAGGATTTCTGCTTGTGCAAATTCTGTGTGGGCCTAGTTAAGTCACAAAATCAAGGGAATTTAGATTTCTTGGTTGATACAACAGGTCGTGTACATCAGGGTTCAATGTTTAGTCCCTATCCTTTTTTTAGTACAAACTTCTGGAATCATCTAAGGCATTGTTTTGTTAGTATAACAGGTTACAAGTCTAAAACTCTGTCATGACCCCTTTAATGTGTTTCCAACAACTCCAAACAAGTTCTCTTCAACAGAGTATTTGCTGAATATGTAAGCTCCAGTTTTAATGGTGGAAAAAGCCGTGTCAAGCTGTTTGGTAATGGGAATCACTGCATTGGCTGACTGTGGGATTGGAGTCTTAGAAGGGTTCAGCCGATCTCAGAACATGAGCTGATGAGGCTCAGTGGAGCATGAAGTGCCAGAGGTCGAAAGTTTACGTGTTTGCTCGACTGAACATCCTTTTTATACATACAAAAGACTGAATATGTTTGCCACTGGATACCAAGAGTAACAGTGGTGGACTTGGTAGCACTTTACTTTGTTATTTTTACTTATTTTTTTCCTGAAGCAGGGTGCATTCTGATGAGTGAGGTTTTGTCAGTTGTGTTGTGGTGGTAGTAGTTTATTAGGCCACTTTATTAGGTATCCAACTACTCGTTAACACGAATTTCCAATCAGCCAATCACACGGCAGCAACTCCATGATTTTAGACATGGTCAAGACGACCTGCTGCAGTTCAAACCGAGCATCATAATGGGGAAGAAAGGTGATTTAAGTGACTTTGAAAGTGGCATGTTTGTTGGTGCCAGACGGGCTGGTCTGAGTATTTCAGAAACTGCTGACGCTACAGTTCACACAGGCTCACCAAACTTGGACAATAGAAGATTGGAAAAATGTTGCCTGATCTGATGAGTCTCAATTTCTGCTTTGACATTCAGATGGTAGAGTCAGAATTTGGCATCAACAACATGAAGGCATGGATCCATCCTGCCTTGTATCAATGGTTCAGGCTGGTGGTGGTGGTATAATGGTGTGGGGGATATTTTCTTGGCACACTTTGGGCCCATTAGTGCCAATTGAGCATTGTGTCAAAGCCACAGCCTAGTATTGTTGCATGCTCTTATGACCACAGTGTACCCATCTTCTAATGGCTAATGTACTCAAATGGCCTCCACAGTCACCAGAGATCAATCCAATAGAGCACATTTGGGATGTGTTGAAACGAGAGATAGCCAACAAATCTGCAGCAACCGTGTGATGCTATTATGTCAATATGGACCAAAATGTCTGAGAAATATTTCCAGTATTTGTTGAATCTATGCCACGAAGGATAAAGGCAGATCTAAAGACAAAAGTGGGTCCAACCCAGTACTAATAAGGTGTACCTAATAAAGTGATGGGTGACTGTAAACAAGATATTATAGGAAAAAGTGTGCAATGATGGAAACAATTATCAAAAAGTTGATGTGAACAAAAATCAAACAGTTTCTTACACTGCAATAAAGTATTCTGGTTAATTTAAAATAGATAAAACGCATGAAGACAACAGAAAAACCCTACAAATAGCATGTGCAGTTTTGTTTGCAAGCGTCGCAGCTGTGGAACAGCCTCGTCTCTTACTCCAGGGGTTCATCCTGATTACTGGAATTAGACAAACTACCAAGTGTGGATTACAACAACATTCCTGAGCATTCAAGCGTTCAGCTGTTCTGAACACACGAAAAATAATTGGACTGGGAAACAGACATTGAAGTTCTGATGCTGCCGATTTTACATTTTTGTCATTTTTCTAGATCAAGACTATACATGTTTCTAAAAATATACATATTTATATATATAATATACATAACAATATTACTCTTTTAAAGGCTTATTTTACCAAACAATTTAAAGAAAATTGTATTGTTATTACTCACATTAGTCGTTTCTAACCCCTGAGACCTTCATTCATCTTCAGAACACAAATTAAGATATTTTAGACGATATTCAAGAGGTCACTCATTCTCCATAGACAGCAACGGTCTTGAGACCTTAAAAGATCAGAAAAAAACCCAAAAACACTGTCAAAAGCATTCATGTGATCTGTGGCAATAGTCTTGTGGTAGAGTTGCACGGTTTACTGGTACTATGGTAGTATTGTGTGATACTATAGCTCCAAAATACTGGCGGTGCCACTACTATGTAAACGGTAATATCAACATTAACGGTTTATCTACATAAGATAATATTGCATGTGGAAACAATAGACCATTTGATTTGAATAGTCTGTGGAACCCTTTAAGGTTGCAAAACTGTAGAATTTGCGCCTTTTATGGTAGCCTATTGCACGTTTTCTAACCATTCTGTTCGAATGCACATCTGAATCGATTAATTTCTGTTCCTGTTAATATGATTTACTAGCGACAATCTCTTTAAAAGAACGTCTCACAAAGAGAAATTTTGAATTACTTTGGATTGTTACCTGAGAAGACTGAAAAGTAATAGATGAAAAACCAAAAATAGCAAGAGGAAGCATCGAAACAATTTTTTAAAACTTCATGTGAAAATGTTCGTTTGTAACAAATTTCAGTTGGTATAATTTGCATCTTTATTTTATTGTATTTTTATTGGTCAGTTATCTACAAAATAAACAAAAATAATTAGTACATTTTAGGTGAAGTGGGGTGGAAATAATACTTTTTGGCGTTAAGGGAATTATGAATTACATTCAAGTAAGCCTATTTCAACATAAATATAGTATTTCTGACAATTTTCTTTATAATTTGAGTTATGAATTACAGTATCGCAATACTACTTGGTATCATGATACTTCAGCTGGTATAGTATCGTAAGATTAATTAATGACATCATGACAACCTTACCTTGTGGTTAGTATGTTGACATGTTGCACTACGGTACTAACTGCAACCCATGTTCGATTTCCTACTTGAGATCTTTCCTCTTTCACACTGCTCCCCATACTTTCATGTCAGTACTCTCTATTGTCCTGTCCTATTAAAGGTAAAAACTCAAAAAAAAAATACATATACAAGAATGATAAACAGTCCATGTGATTTCAGTGAATCATGTGAAGCCCTTTTGTGTGCCTTAAAAAAACTGTAAAAACAATGTTGTTTGCTTATGTCTTCCACGTCAGGTCAAAATGAGTTTACTACAGTAAACAACAGCAATATGATATGGGTTAACAGTAAAGTTTGCAGTGCAACACACAAGCATCATATTGGTTATTTATATATATATATATCAGAATCAGAAATCAGAAAGAGCTTTATTGCCAGGTATGTTCACACATACGAGGAATTTGTTTTCGTGACAGAGCTTCTACAGTGCAACAGGATTACAGAGACAGGACAAAAACAGATATTAAATATATAAAAAAAATAGAAGTAAGTAGTGAATGCAAATATACAGATTGACAAGTGTATGTACATGTTTATTACTATATACAACGTTATATGTGCAGCTGTTATGTGCAAAATGGCATGTAAAGTGTGTTGATAAATAAGTGTATATGTGTATGAAAGTGTATGGCAAGTAGTGATGTTGGTTCCACAATTATGATCATCAAGTGTTCATGAGATGGATTGCCTGAGGGAAGAAACTGTTTCTGTGTCGGGCTGTTCTGGTGCGCAGTGCTCTGTAGCGTCGACCAGAAGGTTAAAGTTCAAAGAGGCAGTGTGCTGGGTGTGAGGGGTCCAGAGTCATTTTGGCAGCCCTTCTTGCTCTGGATAAGTACAGTTCTTGGGGAGTAGGAAGGGTAGTACCAGTGATTCGCTCAGCAGTCCGAACTATTCGACGTAGTCTTTGGAGGATATATATATAAATGTCATATTGTCTAAAAAACATGGTATGCATTTATGAAGTGAGTGATGGTGAGTGGGCTTGAAAAACCACCAGTAGTAACAATCTTTTCTCCATATAAAACAAAAACACAACCCCCCCTTACTCTAGCACCTAATTCTATCAATTCCTTTGTATAGTTAGCACTTCTTGTGTGTATTGCCTCTTCTTGTTGGATGAATGCCTGAATTGCTGAATGCCTCCTCACCTGTAAGTCACTATAAGTGTTTGCTAAATGACTAAATGTAAAATGTCTATAGTAAACGCGCACCATGACTTAATGTGGAAGATATAGGTGAACAAAGTTGTTTTTACACTTTGTATTCATTTATTTACTTTTTTATTTTATGTATTTATTTTTTATGGTTTTTGCTCTATTTATTTGTATTTGCTTTACATTTCTTTTGCTTTTTAATGTTTATTTTGTTCTGTTTTGCTATTTTGTTGTTGTTTTGCTGTCAGTTTTATTTCTAATAGCTCTGATTTTTGTTTTGGTTTCTTTTTTGCTTTGATCATTTGCAATACTTTTTTATCTTTGTGTTTGTTTTGGTTTTTGCTCTGCTTTATTTTGCTCTCGGTTTTGTTTTGCTTTTTTTTGTATTTGTTCTCGTATTTTTATTTTATTTTATTTCATAATGCTTTTGTGTTGTGTTGTGCTTTTTGTTTTGTTTTTCTCTGACTTGGATTGTCAAATCCATACATTTTATTTTACTTGTGTCTATAAAAAGTTGATTATTGAACTGTGACAGTACGCACTAATAAAAATAAGTAAATAAATAAATTCTTCTTTGTTTCAGATGCATCTTCCACAGAGCAGCATGAGCTGTTCATGCAGAAACTACAGCAGTGCTGTGTATTGTTCGACTTCTACGACACGGTGACTGACCTAAAAAGCAAAGAGACCAAACGGGCCACTCTCAGCGAACTTGTGGATTATGTGTCCACTAACAGAGGCGTTCTGGTGGAGCCTGCCTATCCCGAAATCACCACAATGGTCAGCCTTCACATGACATCCTTTAAACCTTTATATTTATTTGTTTTAGCAATTTTAATCAAGTCAAAGCAAACTCAGCACTGTTTTTTTTTCTTACAGGTTAGCACAAATATTTTCAGAACACTTCCACCCAGTGAAAACCCAGACTTTGACCCAGAAGAAGATGAACCCACGCTTGAAGCCTCCTGGCCACACATGCAGGTCAGAGACTGATGGCTCATTGTTTACATGTATACAATGTCAATATTTATAACTTCCACATGACAAAAATACTATAGTAATTTGTAGTAAATACTACAGTGTTTTTGAACCATACAAAAGGTTGCAGAAAAAAAAACAAAAAACGGGAGCGCTAGCATTTACAGCTAGGTATCCGATGTGGTACAGAGTTTGTTGTTGTCTTGGAAATAAGTTATTTCGAATTTAGCATCCTACCGCACAACACGACATGTTTGCTATTGCAACCGAGCTTTTTTGCAACCGGGGACCCATGTGATGTCATGCGTGATGTAAGTTGGTAATTTCTCAATAGTTGCTATGAGAACACACGTCTACAGTAATATAACAAGTTAAGTTTTCTTCAACTATAAAATACGCCACAGTTTACTGTAGTAAAAATTAAATATATTACAATATTATTTTACAGTTTATCACTTCACTATAGTTATTATTGCATGCGGTAACATTCATTAGCATTGTGTTGTAAATAGTGTAATATATAGAGCGCATGTTGTAAATGTTTCAAAAACACCATAGTATTTACTATGAATGACTATAGTATTTCCTCATGTTGGCTATTCTGTTTTTAAATGCTGGAGGCATTAGAAAAACATTAAATATAGTCTTTTGTATGTGTTTTTTCAGTTGGTGTATGAGTTTTTCCTTCGATTCCTTGAAAATCCAGACTTCCAGCCAAGCACTGCCAAACGTTATATTGACCAGAAGTTTGTGCTACAGGTATCTTTTTTGTTTTGTTTTTGTTTATTTTTTATTTTTCTGCAAGGATTACAAGAAACTGGTTTTCCAGATTACGTTATGTATGAGCAGTTGCATGAAAATGTCAACCTTATCATGAAAAAATAAACTTTTGACCAAAATAACAATACCAATTTAAAGTTGCTCATTAAAGTCTATATTTTATTGTTATGATGAGGAAAAGCAAATAGCTTTGTTTATCCATGAAATATGAAGATTCTGCCAATGGTAAATTTAATTTTCATCCAACCACATTTCATGCTTTCAAAAAAGGGGTTAAAGACCCACCTTTTCCATGCTTTATATTAACAGTAATCATTCTGCAGAAGGATTGGGGTCTGTAGTATAAATAACTACCCTTACTGTTTCATAACATTACTGCCCTTTTAATTTATGAGCTACATATTTAAGACATCACGCAGCTTCGATCACGTGTCACGTCCGTAACGATTTAATGAAAAGGTTTATATTGTGTAATAAATATTATCACAAATAAAATGAAACTTTGTATACAAAGCCAAAATATGTCCATGCTAATTATGATCGCCAACTCATCTCAGGTCTTTGCTCTAAACAACTACAATTCAACAGTTTCGGACGAGATCATTTTTGAACTCCTTATTAAGTCAATGACTATAGCGCATATTTGCTCATTATGATTACTGACTTACATTACATAATATTCATATGTTATATCAAGAACTGAACATTTCAGTAAATCTAAACCAAAGGCTGTTTTAAAGAGCACATAGTTTACCTCTTTTTTATGATTTAATATTAATATTATGGTTCTTCTGAGTGTGCCAGTTTAGGTTCAGTTTAAAACACAATTCAGATTTTTTTATTATAATGCGTTAAAAAGTGTCATGTTGGGGGCGTGTCCACAGTTCACTGATTTATGGGTGTGTTGCTTCACATGTAAATTAGTTTCGGCTTCCCGCCAACGTAACAAGGGGGCGGGGCCATGAGCTCACCCGCTCTGCGTTTGCAACAGAGTCTGACAGGCAGACTGCGAGAAGGAGCTGGAGTGAGAGGTACAGCATTCAGTCGTACATGTACGACTCTGGCACAGACCAAGCAGAGAGTACAAAATCATTTGTGTCTTTGTACAGTTTTACAGCCAACTGTGTGTTAGTTTCAAGTGCCGAGCTTGTACACAGAAACTAATAACCACGCACACTGAATTAACTTTGACTGAGGCACCGGATGCGCTGCTCGAAGCCGCGACACGGCACACCAGAAACTCTCTGTGACATGGCAGATACATGAAGTGTCTCGAATCGTCACGCCACGCATTTTTGAATTCTAAACATAGGTTTCTGCAGCGGTCCGCGGCGCCCAGCCGTCGACTTGAGTGTACCCTGATAGAAACCTATGTTTAGAATTCTAAAACGCATGCTAGTTAAGATCACAGGGAGCTTCTGGGATCGTGAGAAATGCAAACGGCTGAAGTATAAGGTAGACTCAATGAGAAGTACACATGTTTGCAAACCTACCTAAAGATACAACCAATAAATCCGATTAGAGCGATAATGTGGAGAATATTGCTCTTGTGTTGAGCCCAATGAGCCTTACATCTAAAAGTAGAGCTAGCGTGTTCCTTTAGTGATATCGCTTCGACTCACGCTGAAAATGGCGGACGTGAATCAACAAACTGAGGATATGATGACGCGCCTGTCAATCAATATTGGTGGGCGGGGGGACCGCTCTCCTATGTAAAGTCGGTTTGAAAACTGCTCCAACTGGTCCACTGTTTTTTATGTTGTTAAATTGAAAAAAAAGCACTGGGTGTGCTTATATCACCAATATGACAGTCTATACACCATACATGCACATATGTCTGTCCAAACAGCTTGAAAAGTAGATTTTTTTTACCATAGGTGCCTTTTAATATTTTAAGCAAGGGCTTATTATGCGGTCCTGGCGCCATCTTGTGGATAAACAACGTCAACCGTCTTTAATGGCCGCCGACGCGCTGTCTCTCAGAAATTATGAATATTTCAAAATAGGCACTATCCTTATAAATAAACTGCATGGTTGCAATCTAAACAGCTACATTCTCGACTAAAAAAGCCTTAAAAGTACATTATGTTGTCAAATAGCTGCTATTGTCAAACTGTAAAGTGTCCTCTTGTCGCTGTATGTGGGCAGCGTAATTGGCCTTTTTCACGGACGGTCGAATGCCCATCCGGTAGAGCGATAGTTGTGTATCCATACTTCCGGTCGGAGCAACAGAGTCAGATACGCTATAGTTTTCACTACCTCTTTGAAAACTTTGCCAACATTAACCATTTACAGCGGATGTTTATTGTCTTGTGGACTGACATTCTATCGCTCCACACTCTAAACCTAATAAAGGATATAAGTTTTTCCACAAAAATTGCAATTTTAATTACGAAGGTGAGCGACGATCCATTTAGCATGGTTTAGGAAAGGCTGTTTACATTTGTATGTATACATCATATATATATATATGCATGTATGTATGTGTGTATGTATGTATGTATATATGTATGTATATGTATATGTATATGTATGTATGTATATATATATATATATATATATATATATATATATATATATATATATATATATATATATATATATATATATATATATATATATATATAGTAAAATATTAACTATATTTCTGTTTATATATAGAGCATTAAATACTTAAATGTAATTATATTAAAGATTTACTTAAAGCTATTTTTCATGTTTTAAAAAAGTACACAGTTGTGTAAAAAAGTGTTTGCCCCCTTATTTTTTCTTGTTTGCTACACTTTATTGTTTTCAATCATTAAACAAATTTAATATTAGTCAATGAAAACACAAGTAAACACATCATGCACTTTTGAAATTAAGGTTTCTATTATTAAGAAGGGAAAGAAAATAGCAAGCTACATAGCCCTGCAAAAGTGTTTGCCCCTAAACCTAATAACTAGTAATAACACAGCATCTCAATTAGATTCAGGCCAGGACTTTGACTAGGCCACTCCAAAGTCTTTATTACACAGCAGAATTCTTCCAGGTCATGAGACAGCAAAACAGCCCCAGACCATCACAGGCTACCACCACCACATTTTACTGTTGTCATGATGTTTTTTTTCTGAAATTCAGGGTTACTTTAACATCACACATAATTCTTACAAATTCGAAAAAAAAATCAACATGTCTCATCAGTCCACAGACTATTTGCCAATATTCTTGGGGATCTTTAAGATGTTTTGGCAAAACAAATAAGAAATCAATAAGGGGCAAATACTATTTCACACATCTGTAAAACGCATATAAATAGATAAAAATTAAGTCAGTGTTCTTTATTTGTCTGTAGCTTTATGACTAGAAGTTTGTCAGTTAATTATTTTAATTTTAGTTTTTGTTGAAAAATGTTTACACACATTCTTCATAGATATGTATTTGAATAAAATATTAATATTTGTTTATTCTATAAAGGTCTGCATTTAACAATTAACGTCTGTGTGAAATTAATTGACAGAATTTTTTTTTTTTGCTAGCTCACAATGTTATTTTTAAGGTGAATAATTTACAAAAAATATGTTTGTTTTGGTACACTTAAAAAAAATCCTTTTCTTACTTACAGTTTATGTCCTGTTTCTAGTCTAAATATCAAAAAATTCTTATATATAGAAGTATTTAAAAAAAAAATATGGCAAAATTAAGTCTTTAAATCCTTAAAACAAGCAAAAACATCTACCAAGGGGATACGTGAAATAATCTTATTTTCATGTTGACATATTACCGACATATTATTTCTCAAAACAAGACAATATTTTTCACTTGTCTAGAAAATGTTTCTTGATTTATAAATGGTTAGATATTTAGACTAGAGACAACACAAAAACTATAAATAAATTGAATGGAAACCAAAAATGCAGAATAAGAACAGCCTATTTTGAGAGAGCACATAAAAACACATACTGTATTCACATTCTCTCTGACCTTTACGACTGAAGAGCTAAATGTTTAGAAATGTGAAATGCTCCTCTAGGGATTGAGGCCTGGCCTTGTCCTCTGGTGGATGAGTCTCTGTCCCTGTGTAAACCTCTGTCCGTCAGCTGTCTTTATCGAGCCACTCATTTTCCCCAGAGCCACTCAATGCTCTGGAATGTGGACTCGTGTTGAAGGTGGTGAAGGCGAGTTTCCATGATGTGAGCGTTTCCTGGCCTGCTTTAAATAGATCCCTGTTTACGCCACAGGAAGGAAAGAGACAGTCCAGCCTGAGATGGAGAGCAGAATGAACAGACACAAGATTAAAAGAAACATTATAGTAGAGATGTGCCTTATAGTCGACCAGATGCTTGTTGTTATTTAGCATTATTTTCCCAGTCGGAGATGTGTTTGTGCAGAAATCTTTCATTCAGATTTTCATTCAGAATTTTATACAAATAAAAGTCAGCAGAACATTTATCACATATTTTCTACATATGTTAATACTTATTTGAGGATATTTATATTTACATCCAAATCAGGTGAACGCGGTTGGAATAACAACAGTTTGCATATGTGCCTCCCACTTGTTAAGGGTCCAAAAGTAATTGGACAATTGGCTTTTCAGCTGTTCTATGGCCAGGTGTGTGTTATTCCCTCATTATCCCAATTACAATAAGCAGATACAAGGTCCAGCGTTTATTTCAAGTTTGCTATTTGCATTTGGAATCTGTTACTGTCAACTCTAAAATTAGATCCAAAGAGCTGTCACTATCAGGCTGAAAAAACTAAACAAACCCATCAGAGAGAGAGAGCAAAAACATTAGGCATGGCCAAAACAACTGTCTGGAACATTCTTAAAAGAAAGTGAGCTCAGCAACACCAAAAAAACCCTGAAGACCACGGAAAACAACTGTGGTGGATAACTGAATAATTATTTCCCTGGTGAAGAAAGCATCCTTCACAACAGTTGGCCAGATTAAGAACACTGTCCAGGAGGTAGGTGCATGTGTGTCAGAGTCAACAATCAAGAGAAGACTTCACCAGAATACAGTGGGCTCACCACAAGATGTAAACCATTGGTGGCTCTCAAAATCAGGAAGGCCAGTTTAGAGTTTTAAAAAGCTTTCACAGTGCTGGAACAACATCATATGGACAGATGAAATCAAGATCAACTTCTACCAGAATTATGGGAAGAGAAGAGTATGGAGAAGGAAAGGAACTGCTCATGATACTAAGCAGTGAAGCATGGTGGTAGTAGGGTCATGGCGTGGGCATATATGGCTGTCAATGGAACTGGTTCTCTTGTATTTATTGATGATGTGACTGCTGACACAAGCAGCAGGAAGAGTTTAGAAGTATTTCAGGCAATATTTTCTGCTCATATTAAGCTAAGTACTTCCGAACTCATTGGACGACGCTTTACAGTGCAGATGGAGAATGAGACCTGTAGAGGCCTGGCAGAGCACCACCAGAAATGAAACCAAGCATCTGGTGATGTCTATGCTTTCCAGACTTCAGGCTGTAATTGACTTGCAACCAAGTATTATAAAGGGAAAGTTTGATTTACGATTATTATTCTGTCCAATTACTTTTGGTCCCATAACAAGTGGGAGGCACAAATGCAAACTATTGTAATTCCTACAGCGTTCACCTGATTTGGATGTAAATACCCTCAAATTAAAGCTGACAGTCTGCTGTTAAAGCACATCTTCAATGTCCAAATATTTATGGACCTAACTGTATATATACATAATTGTCACCAAGGACAACAATTTCATATAAAAGTCTTCTTATCTACTCAAGAATAAAGTCATCGATATCTTGTATAGTTTAAGGGGGAGTAAATTAACAGCAAGTTCTCAATTTTGGGTGAACTGTCCCTTTCAGAGCTGCTTATCTGCCAGACACTATAGGGTAAAAAAAGCTATGGTCAGCTGTTGAAATTGAATGTGAAGGATGAGCCTTTTTTAGTACTGTTTAAATCTTGATTTTAGAGTTCTTATCATTAATGCTCTCATGAATGTGATTGAGGTTGGACTCATTTACTAATGATGTCATGTTGCATAAAGGCTGTTGACAAATACATCAGTTGTGGCAGGGACTCATAGTCTCGGGGCTAAAGGTAGCATTACATAACATTCCAGTGCAGACAGGCAAACGTGACATAACAAATCAAAGCATCTCATGAAACAGCCCATCACTGTGAACAACCCGCATTCCACTGCATATATTTTGACATTTTCTTTTACTATTATAAAAATTAAAGAAGTGCTTTGATTCTAGAAGTTAAATTGTTCTCTGATATCCACATAGTAGTTATGTGGCTTTGGTAAGTTCAAAAATTCTTTGGTAAATTCAGAAATTCTAATAAAAATGGTTTTATTTGATCATTTATAACCACAAGAATTACCTCTAAAATGAAAAGCCATGGTTTGACCAAATGTCACATGCACACAGCGTAATATACTCATGCAAATACACACATGCAAATATAAAATATAGGCTACCATTACAGTTATCAGACCCCTAATTTTTTTCAAGGTTTCCTTTTGCACTTTTTTGGGATTAAAAATGACTGATTTTGCGGTGGTAATTCCCAGAAATTTGTGGACAATTTAGCAATATTTACCATATTAGGTAACCTATTATGTCAGGTGTGCAATCTGACACAATGGCAATGACACATATTATAAAAATAAAGCTTCTTTATTTTGGTCTCTTGTCAAGACAAGATCTAAAACAGATCTAAAACAGTGATGATTAAGCTAAAGGCAGGTTGTATAGCTCTTATTTTTATTCACGATCTTACTTTCTCTCAGATTTCACTCCTCTGAGCACCTGACTTCATGTACCTCACTCAGGACATGCGTTAGGGCTTCCCCTACCGTAATACACCTAAAACACGAATTGCCGTAGAACTTGTTAATGGCAGGGAAGCGTTTTCTCTCTTTTTAATGCAGTCAAATGAAAAACAACGATTTTCTGCATATCATAATACCAGCCATACATGTAAAGCACAAATAATGTCCTTCAATTCAGTCACGTCCAGCGGCTGTCATCCTTGAACCAATCTCCATCATTGTAAGCTGCTTGCTGTTCTGTTTGTTCAATTGCCCCGTTTGTTAGATGTCTCCTACTTTCTTTTGCAGTCTGAAGCACATCAAACACACAAAACGTCCAGTTCGCGTCACAGGATGTCTAATCCAATCTTTGCACTGACTTCACATGTATATCACTTATGCTTCATCTGCGCCTGCTTACTGCACAGCTTGCAAAACATTCACCTTTCTCTCATGTGATGTTTGGATTGTGAGAGCGCAGATGAGATGTCATTTTTCGAGAGACACTCAAATGCATCACATGCGCTGCGTATGCAATGTCTATAAGTCATGTAAAACATTACTCGCAAACTGAAATTAATATAACTTGTTTATATGGTTTGAATTGTATGTTTTATACGATTATTTAATTATTTTGTGTTTAAATTAAGAATTTTGCTGGATCGCAAAAATTTGCAACCTTTTTATTGATTTTATGGATTGGTTGCGGAATCATGAAAAACGAGGGTGTCTGAATTATACTTGACAAAAGCGATTGCATTTTGAAGCTCTAACGTATGTGGAAATTTAGGCAGGAATTATTGTTACCTTGCAGAAGCAGATGACATTCAATAAAGTTCACTGGAATTAATTCAATCAAGAAAAATAACACTAAGAGCTGAGTGATATGACATGGTGCATAAACGTGCATTAAACACTTATACTCAGCAGTCTACATGTGTTTGTTGCCTCATCACAAACATACACAATATACATGTTAAACTAAATAATTATACACTTAAATGCCCCATCTTTTAAAATTCTAACATCAATTCAACATCTTTCACTTAGCAATGTATAAAAAACAATGTAAAAATGTGAAATTTTGTCTCCTTCCTATAAGAAGCCCACATGTTTAATATAAGCTTAGATAAATGTAAAAAAGGGAAAAATTAATATTGTTGTAATCTCACTTGGAAACACAGCATATTAATGGTCCCACGTGCAACGTAACAGTCAGTGTTTTGACTACAAATAGCCGAAGCAACCCAAATATCTTGACTACAAACAAAGCAAACTACCCTAGCATCTTGATTACAAGTAAGCAGGGTTCGATTTATGCATTGACAATATAAAATTTTTCAGTAATGTTAGTTTTTGTATAGTTGCGATTAGGCATGTGCCGGTATCACATTTTCATGCTGCGATTAATTGATTGAGCTTTTATCACGGTATACGGTATTATCACGATATTGTAATTTTACTAGAGAAACAGGTAAAAAAACACAAAAAACTTCAGTTTCGTCAACTTAGTAACTTTAATAACTTTTTAATTAACTTAAAGTACTTCAAACATTTAAATACAAATAAATATAAATAAAACAATACACTATATAAAAGTAAACTTGAGCAATTATATCAAAGTGAATGTGCAAAGGGAAACCGTCTTCGATCAGCAATCCCTCTGCATTTTTTTTGGAACCCAAAATATTTCCAAACCACTGACTTTTTTTTGAAGGGGGATAAATTGTCGGCAGCGTTCCTCCTTCCGCCATTGGTTCTTCTTCGTGTGAGGATTATTGTGCGGTGGCTGCGGTGGCAGCGGTGGCGCGCACTGTGTCCACACAGTGCTTCTACATGCGGGGATTGTTTACATCAGAGTGCGCATCAGTTCTGCGCAGCATATACGCAGTGTTTCTTCAAGCGGTTGATGGAAAATAAGCTGAAGAGGGATAAATTGTCGGCAGCGTTCCTCCTTCCGCCATGCTTCTTCTTCGTGTGAGGATTATAGTGCGGTGGCAGCGGCGGCGCGCACTGTGTGCACACAGTGCTTCTACATGTGGGGATTGTTTACATCAGAGTGCGCATCAGTCCTGCGCAGCATATACGCAGTGTTTCTTCAAGCGGTTGATGGAAAATAAGCTAAGGCGCGTTCTAAGAATATAAATTCGGATCTATTATTTTTCACGGTATTTTGAAGTGCCCGCGATAACAATATCGTGCATATTCATTACCGTGATTTATCGCATTACCGAATACCGGCACAAGCCTAGTTGCGATCATTGATCGCCAATTTGCCTCCTTCAATGAATTGTGAATTGTGTTACAAACGCAAAACGTTTAAATATATTGTTTTACAAATTATGTTGTGCAAAGCTCACACCTCCCTAGTGTAATGATGTACACATAAGTAATGCAAAAATGAGTTTTCATTCTTTGAGATTAGTGGAAAGAGCAAATGATTTTATGATGAAAATTAATTCAGAATTTTTTATTTCAGCTTTTAGAGCTCTTTGACAGTGAAGATCCTCGTGAGAGAGAGTTTTTGAAAACAATTCTGCATCGCATCTACGGGAAGTTTCTGGGTTTGCGTGCCTTTATTCGGAAACAGATCAACAACATTTTTCTAAGGTAGGACCCACAATTTTTCACAAATTTTACACAAATAAACACTATTCAACAAATTTCGTTTAAGTTTTTAAAGTTTATTTTTATGTTTAAGTTTATTAATTGTTTTTATGAAGTAATTTTGAGTGGCAAATCAGCTTATTAGAGTAATTTCTCTCTAATGTGGAGTGATGATGCTGTAGCTTTGCATCTCAAGCATGAACTAAATCATAAAAGGGATTTAAAAGGATACAGTTATTTTAAATTGTAATATTATTGTTGTAATGCTGGTGTAAATAATTTAGCTCAAGATTAACTGTGTTTTTGTGTGTTCATGAATTTGTGTATAAATGTGTATTTCACTTTCCAAATTCAGAAAATTGTATTGTATTTGGTTTATAAATATTTAATGGGAATAAATATTTTGTATTATGTAAAAAGGGGGAAAAACTATTTATATTTTATTTGAAATAAAAGTTATTCATGAATGTATCTTTAAATGCATGTATTTACAGATTCATCTATGAAACTGAGCACTTTAATGGAGTTGCTGAACTCCTCGAGATTCTGGGCAGGTGAGTCTCCAAATGAATAACTAGATATACAGCTGAAGTCAGAATTATTAGCACCCCTGAATTATTAGCACCCCAGTTTATTTTTTTTTCTGTTTAAAGGAGAGCAGATTTCTTCAACACATATCTAAACATAATAGTTTTAATAACTCATTTCTAATAACATAATATTTGACTAGATATTTTTCAAGACACTTCTGTACAGCTTAAAGTGACATTTAAAGGCTTAACTATGTTAATTAGGTTAACTAGGCAGGTTAGGGGAATTTGGAAAGTTATTGTATAATGAGGGTTTGTTCTGTAGACTATCGAGAAAAAAAAATAGCTTAAAGGGGCTAATAATTTCGTCCCTAAAATGGTTTTTAAAAAATTTAAAACTGCTTTTATTCTTGCCGAAATAAAACAAGTAAGACTTTCTCCAGAAGTAAAAATATTATCAGACATACTGTGAAAATTTCCTTGCTCTGATAAACATAATTCGGCAAATATTTAAAAAAGACATCAAAACATCTACAAGCCTTTCTAAATCATTTATACTCTTATTTTAAAAGCATTTAGTGAAATCAATTCTTTAAAATGCAACCTAGTTTGTAGATTATTCCATGGAATAGGTGCTGCGTATTTAAAAGCCTTTTTTCCCATCTCAGTCCACACTTTAGAAACAGACAGTAAATAAATATCCTGTGACCGAAGGCCATAGTTAAGAACAGGCTTTTTACAAATGTAATTCTGTAGGGAGTAAACCCAGCATAGATTTGTAAACAAAGATATGCCAATGCTTGAGCCTACGAATGGACAAAGCAGACCAACCTACCCTAGTATACAGCACACAATGATGAGTAAGGGATTTAAAATTAGTTATAAATCTTAGTGCACCATGGTAAACAGTATCCAATGCATGCAAACTTTGAGACGAAGCATGCATATAGACAACATCACCATAGTCCAATATCAACATAAATGTTACATCAACCAGCTTCTTTTTAGCATCAAATGAAAGGCAGTTCTTGATTCTAAAATAAAAACCTAAAATCACTTTTCATTTGTTCACCGATTGCTAAATTTGAGAACTAAAAGAAAATGTATCATCAGTTAAAATTCCAAGATATTTGTACTGAGACACCAATTGAATCTCTGCACCATGAGTAGTAGTAATAGAACCTAGCTTTTGCTTAGTTTGTTTTGAATTTGAAAATAACACGTTTTGTTTTAGCTGCATTTTAAACTAGTTTAACTCAGATAAATTATGTTGAAGCATATTAAAAGCAATCTGTAGTTGAGAAAGGGCCAGATTGGGTGTAGATGCAGCTGTGTATATGACTGTATCATCAGCGTAAAAATGAAAATTTGCAGTTTTGATATTTTGATCAATATTATTTATAGATAGTAAAAAGAAGAGGCCCCAGTACTAAACCCTGTTAAACTCCTTAAGTTACATTCAAAGCACTAGAAACAAGGCCATCTGCTTGCACACATCGATTTCGATTTGTAAGATAATTTTTAAACCAACCAATAACATGATCAGATAAACCATTACTATTGAGGCGTTGTAACAGCAAGGTATGATCCACTGTATCAAAAGCTTTGGAAAGGTCTATGAACAGGGCTGCACAATGTTCACAGAATCAATAAAATCATTTAATAGCCTCAAAACCGCTGTAATAGTGCTGTGTTGCTTTCTGAAACCTGATTGAAATTTAGACATAATACTATTTACTTCAAGAAAATCCTTTAATTGATTGTTTACCAATGATTCAAGTACTTTAGCCAGGACAGACAGCTTAGAAATGGGACGGTAATTATTTTATTTCCATATCACTGGGACTTATAAGTGAAATATTAAAAATATGAGTCAAAGATGGAGCAATAAAATCAGCGGCTAATTTAAAAAAATATGGTTCTAATTTATTAGGACAAGGCAATTTTGAAACATCTAAATTCCTAGGGGCTTTACACACCTCAGAAGTTACAATTGGTGAAAAATTAAAAAGCTGGCTTGACTGGCTTCCGATGGATGAAAAATTACAAAGCTGCATAGACCTCTTAGTTTCCGACTGCATAGCTGACTCATCCAACTGGGTACTGTTTAGTGAGTCAAACAGAAATCCAGCTGCTATAAAAAGTTCATTTAAACAATTGAGGATTTGTTGCTGATCACTAAGTGAAGTTTAGTTATAAACAAATTTCGAGAGGATCACGTGCTTATGATTGCTAGCGGCTGGATCCGCATTATCCAATTCTCAATGCACCAATCAGACGACTCCTAAGCTACTACAAATACCCTGGGTTACGTACCACCGCTATCTTCGTTTTGAAGAATCCCCCCATCCACCCCTACTCCTCCTTCTTCCTAGATGGGTGACACGGTGGCCCAGTGCTTAGCACTGTTGCCTCACAGCAAGAATGTCTCTGGTTCTAGGCTTTACCAAACCAGCAGACATTTCTGTGCGGAGTTTGCATTTTCTCCCCATGCTCACGTGGGTTTCCCCCGGGTTCCCCGGTTTCCTCCCACCGTCCAAAAAACATGCAACATAAGTTAATTGACTAATCCAAACCGGCACTATAGACATGCTCCTAGTAAATGGTTATCTCTCAAGAGCAATCACTGGCTGTTCATTGGTTATTACAGCGGGGGAGTTCTCGAGATCTACCTGAGCTCAAACTCCCCGCCTTGCAACGGGAGGGAGCCCCGGGCTCGAGGATCTTATGAGCTCAGGGCTCTCTCCCGGGACAGCATGCCAAACAAGCTTATAATTAATCATCAGCTAAGTGTGAACTCTTGAATTGAATGACAGCATCTCATAATGTGAGATGGAAGTTCTATGTGATGATTCTTTTCAGTTAAGGATTTGATTGTTTTCCAAAATTTCGATGAGTTATTTAAATTATTAGACGAATTTAAAAGAAAATAGTCAGATTTAGCTTTCCTAATAGCAACCATGAACGTATTCTGTAATCTTCTAAACTCAAGCTAGTCTAAGTCTGATTTCCTGGCTTTTACCTAAGCCAGATTTCTTTTATAAAGCATATTTGCTAAACTTGTAGAGAACCATGGATTGTCCCCACCCTTCACCCTGTAACTTTTAAAAGGAGCATGCTTGTTTACTGTTTCTGTAAAAATGTCATAAAAGAATCCCCAGGCTAGTTCTAGATCTGGAATTAAAGTAATTTGTTCCCAGTGCAAGTTTTTAAGCTCTTGTACAAAGCCTCATATCACATTTAGTTAAAATTAGATGCAGATGAATATGTGGTGCATTTGTTAAAATCAAATCTATTATTGAAGATTTTTCTGGACATTTCAGATTTGGCCTAGTAGGGCTGTCAACAATCTGAAAAATGTTTAATGCATCACAATAGATTTTTAAATTCATCAGATAGTGAATGGAGCCAATTCCAATTTAAGTCATCAAGGACTACCAGTTCTTTAACATCAAGATCTGACAGGATCTGTAATAAAGATGTTAGAGCACAGTTCTCTGCTGATGGAGGTTTATAGTGGCCGATAACTGTTATTTATTCATTCTATCATTCATTTTCTTTTCTGCTTAGTCCCTTTATTAATCCGGGGTCGCCACAGCGGAATGAACCGCCAACTTATCCAGCACATGTTTTATGCAGCGGATGCCCTTCCAGCTGCAACCCATCTCTGGGAAACATTCCAAACGCAAAACGTGCTGGATAAATTGGCGGTTCATTCTGCTGTGGCGACCCCAGATTAATAAAGGGACTAAGCCAAAAATAAATTGAATGAATGAATGAATGAATGTACATAAACAGCTACTCAACCACCTCTTTTTGGTCTGTCTGTCCTATACACATTGTAAACTTAGATTCAAATGTCTTTGTCTAAAACCGACTTATTCAGCCATGTTTCCATTAGGACAAACACATCAGCATCTGTTGATTGTGCCTAAATACGAACCATGTCCGCTTTAGGGCTTAAACTCCGAACATTCAAGTAAATAAGTCCAAGCCCATACCTTGATTTAATATCCTCAGGCGTTTAATAACTTGAGGTAGAGTTGACTGGACCTGGGTTCGGTTGGACGTTTCCAGAAATCAAAAGCAGCAACATAATCAGGCACCTCCATTTTAATCATTTCAAATTATATACTTTAGAATTCACTTTAGAGCTCACTACCTCTGCCTTAGGATTCTAATGGTCCAGAGCCCTGACTTCTCCAGAGCGCTCAGGACCTCAGACTGGGCTGAAGGTTTACCTTCCAACAAGACAAAGCACACAGCTAAAATAATGAAGGAGTGGCTTCATAACAACTCTGTGACTGTTCAGTGGCCCAGACAGAGCCCTGACTTAAACCCAATTGAGCATCTCTGGAGAGACCTAAAAATGTCTACCAACATTTAACATCCAACCTGACAGAACTGAAGAGTATCTGCCAGGAGGAATGGCAGAGGATCCCCAAATCCAAGTGTGAAAAATTGGTTGCTTCTTTCCCAAAAAGACTGTATAAGATCAAAATGGTGCGTCTACTAAATACTGATCAAAGGGTCTGAATACTTAGGACCATGTGATATTTCAGTTTTTCTTTTTTAATAAATCTGTCAACATCTGTTAAAAAATTCAATAATTCTGTGTTTTTTCTGTCAATATGGGGTGCTGTGTATACATTAATTAGGTAAAAATTAACTTGATTTTAGCAAATAGCTGCAATATAACAAAAAGTGAAAATTTAAGAGGGTCTGAATACTTTCCGTACCCACTGTATACATGGTGGTTCCGAAGTGGTTCCGAACTTTGAGTTCTTTTTTTCCGTTGAACACAAAAGAATATATTTTAAAGAATGTTAGAAACCAGTTATCATTCACATCAATAGTAGGAAAACCAAAAATTATGTCCATGGCTACCAGTTTCTATTTTTAATTTGTGTTTAACAGAAGAAAAAAAAATTCAAACAGGTTGTGACAAGTGAAGGGGGGAATAAATTAAAACATATTTGTTGGGTGAACTTTAAAGAAAATATGCTAATCTTGCCTCAGAACATACTTGTAGATCATTGAAGTTAATGGTGTAGCGGAATTTGAATACACCATACAACCAGACTGCATGCTGGTGGTTTAAGTCAGCGGGTTTTGACTGGCTAAAGCTGTGTCTCTGTCTTTATTCTCTTAGTATCATCAATGGTTTCGCTTTGCCGTTGAAGGCCGAACACAAGCAGTTCCTCATGAAGATCCTCATTCCTCTGCACACCGCCAAACCACTAGCACTGTTCCACGCACAGGTACAGCAGCTGTTTCTACACAAAAGCCTCAAGCACATTTTTAAAGCGTCAAAATGATTAAAACCTTACTAACCTTAACCTGCTAAACGCAGTCTACTGTATTCCTGTGCTAGTGTGTTTGGCCATGTCCACACGTACACAGATATTTTTATAAACTGAGTTTTCCCTACTTTTGTTTAAAAAAAACATGCGTTGTGATGCATGTTAACACATGTGCTTTTGGGGATGTTTTTTTCCACTCTGGGGTGATTTTAGGTCTTAGTTTAGCCACAACTTTCTCTGTGTTTTAGCAAATGGAATGCTTTTTGGTGACAACTTTTATTTTGACATATTTTGGGAAAATGCTCTGAAACTTTTCAAATACTCAGCAATACACTCTGGGCAATTTATTATTTTTGTTTTTGACTTCCATTATGATGACATGATATATTTCTTTTTGACTTCCATTATGATGACATTTTTTTTTATTTCAAAGCCATGAAACCATATAATAATGCATTCTTAATTGTTGGTGGTTTTCCTTATTTGGAAGAGGTAAAATCTTTCATTTTTACTGATGATCATCAGGAAAAGTCCAAAGAAAACTTAATTTCTGGCTTTTAAATGAATTATAATGTGTGTCTGCATGAAGGAAGCAAAAACCAGCCATTAACATAATGAAAGGGTAGTCAATTTGAACAATACACAAGGGTTAAGGACATGCCAACAGAGAATAACAGGTGGCTATAATTTTATTTGATTTTTTTGAATACAAAATTGCATACAAGTCAATAAAATGTGAGAACAACGCCTGAATGACTGTCCCGTGGTGAGGAATGAGATGGAATGCATGACGCATTTAGTGCAAAAACATAGAATTCACCTCAAACGTGTCTTTATCGCTTGAACCCAGCTGTGCTGACCAATCAGAAAGGAGAAAATAGTTTGCACGCTAACATCATGAGGCAAAGACTCCACTTGTAGTGGCCGCTAGTGTTGTCACAATAAAATTCGATACGATACCTAAATTAAATAACATGATACCAATACTAAATTGATACTACGTCATTAAAAACAAAACATAAAAAAGTCACTGAATGTGTTTTTATTTATTAATAAACACCTTGTCAATATTGTGCAACCCAGCTGTGTTGGCCAATCAGAAAGAGAAAACAGCACACGTTAACATCATGAGGCAAAAACTCCCGTTTTAATGGCCACAGAATGCAATGGTTACTAACCCTCGTTCCCTGAGGAGGAGGGGGGGTGGCGGAAATGCTATGTGGAAAACTTCCACTATAGGGATTTTGTCAGAATCCAACCATCTGAAAGAGTAATAAAACGGGCCAATGAAATGCCAATGAGTTGGCGGCGTAAGCTTGCACAGCTGGCATCAATTACAATCAGTTGTTGTATAAAAACGCCGCTCGTGCCATGCCGAGGCATCCTTTTCTAGCTGAGAGAGCTTTTTACGACTAACAGCTAAGGGGCAATCGTTGTGGCAAAGGAACATAGCATTTCCGTTCCCCCCTCAGGAAACAATGGTTACTTTAGTAACCATTGCATTCCCCTTCAGGAGGGGAACTTCAATACTATGTGGAAAACTTCCACTATGGGAAAATCTATGGAAAACGCCACAACGATTGAACCTTACCATGTCTCTGGTGAGAGGTTATGTCATGTTAAAGCATGAGCGCACCTGCAGGACCACAGGCGCAGTCCTCTAACGTGTCTCCTAGCCCTTACTTACTCCACTTACATGAGAAGTTTTATAGGTTTAGATATATTTTTCAGGGAGTCGTAAAAATACACCTAGTTAAGTTGTAGGAATTTAAAATATGACAGTACTAGCTGACGCCGCCAACTCATTGGCATTTCATTGGCCCGTTTTATTACTCTTTCAGATGATTGGATTATGACAAAATACCCATAGTGGTAGTTTTCCACATAGCATTGAAGTACCCCTCCCAATGGGGAACTATTTAGATTTAATAAACACCCAGTTAATATTGTGCATGTTCATTATCATGATTTACTGAATTATTGAATATTGGCATATTGATTTAGCCTGCAATGTTGACACTGACTGCTGCTTTTCTTGTGTTTCAGCTGGCCTACTGTGTGGTTCAGTTCTTAGAAAAGGACCCGACACTCACTGAAGTGGTACTGCTTACCTTCAACCTCTACACACACACACACACACACACACACACACACACACACACACACACACACCAGTTCCGTTTATTAGAGACACAGCTCACTTTATTTTGAAGCTACACTCTGGAAATAAAAATATATTGTGGCAACTATTTTTATTATCTATATATAGTTATTAATTTTTTTTAATTGGAGACCATAGTCAAGGTAATATTTATTGCCTGATTAAGGAAAATAACATTTTAGATATAAGAATTGTTGCACAACAACATTCACAAAAAAGACAACATATACAACAACAGCCATTCTAATCCTAAAGCAGACTAAAATAACTTAAATCATTCGGTGTACTGCTGTGCGGTTGTCTGAAAATAACAGCACACCATAGAATGTTCATCGGCCAATCAGAACCAAGCATTCAACAGTTACGTAGCAAAAGGTAGTCAACATTCGAAGTGGATCAAAAAGGTTTTTCAAAATTGTCCCAAGACATTAAGGGGTTAAATGTGTTTGGTGAAAAATACACACTGTGAAAACCCCTTCTTGTCTTAGACAACTTTGATTAACTTTTAATTCATCACCAGATTCAATCTTTCTCTGATGGGCACATGCTAGAATCACACCAAACACATGAGTAAATTACATACAAAGTGAATGCAAGTGCAGAGGCGAATTATTGCCACATGATGCAAATGATGCAGAATGTGCGACGCATTGTCCGTGTTTGCTGTGAACATAGCTCCACATTCATTTAGCTTTTTTTTTACTGTATTTCTACAGTCGCATTGTTATTCGTTTTTATTTGACATTTAGATTTTTTTTAAACTGCGATAGTATACACTTACCCTTTACAGATGAAATTTACCAGCATTTGGCTGGTTTGCAGGTGTTGATGTCAAGCCCTGATTATGGCCAGGGATCATACGGTCCTGGAAAATCTGAAAAAGTCAATTTTGACAAGGCATTTTCCAGATTTTGGAAAAACAAATAAACCCAAAATGTTTGGAAAAAGTCATGGAAATTTGTTCAAATATCTGTGTACATGAATATCCGCTTGTTAGGTTGTGACTTATGGAATACTGTTTCCGGGTCCAAGCCGCTACTCATTTTAATTGAGAAAATATTAGGGTTAGGGTTAGTTTAAATATTAGTTTATGGTCACTTTTCAGTCCTATCACACATTAAAGTAAATTTGATATAAAATCATAGTGTACACAACAGTCTCCGCACTTGCTACATCACAGATACCAATATTTTAACAATTTATAAAAAATGTATCATTTTCTGGTCATCTGATATTATGCATGGATATATATATATATATATTGCGATCGCGATTTTCGAAAGTATTACAGCGATTTGTAAATGTTTATAATTACCATTTGATGAGCCTCCCCATACAGTTTGATAAAGTGCTTGGACCCCGAAAGCTGCTTCGCGTGACGTCACACTTTTTTTGATGACAATTGCGCTGTTCGTCCCTTCACATGACGTTCTCTGCATGGTGTAAAAAGCAACTCACAGTTTCAGCTTTGCCTCTCTTTCTTTCAATCTCCTCCACCTTAATTCAATAAAAATTGTCAGTGTCGTGCGCAGAAACAATATTTCTGTGAGATTTTGCTCCATATTGACATGATCGCATCACGCAGTTGCAGCAGATTTGTTGGTTGCACATCCATGATGTGAATCTCCCGTTCCACCACATCCCAAAGGTGCTCTATTGGATTGAGTCCTAATGACTGTGGAGGCCGTTTGAGTACAGTGAACTCATTGTCATGTTCAAGAAACCAGTCTGAGATTATTCACGCTTTATGACATGGCACGTTATCCTGCCGGAAGTAGCCATCAGAAGATGGGTACACTGTGGTTATAAAGGGATGGACATGATCAGCAACAATACTCAGTTAGGCTGTGGTGTTGACACAATGCCCAATTGGTACTAATGAGCCCAAAGTGTGCCAAGAAAATATCCCCCACACCATTACAACACCACCAGCAGCCTGAACCGTTGATACAAGGCAGGATGGATCCATGCTTTTACGTTGTTGATGCCAAATTCTGACTCTACCATCTGAATGTCGCAGCAGAAATTGAGATTCATCAGATCAGGCAACATTTTTCCAATCTTCTAATGTCCAATTTTGGTGAGCCTGTGTCATTTGTAGCCTTAATTTCCTGTTCTTAGCTGACAGGAGTGGCACTCGGTGTGTTCTTCTGCTGCTGTAGCCCATCCGCCCATCCGACATGTTGTGCGTTCAGAGATGCTGTTCTGCATACCTCGGTTGTAATGAGTGGTTATTTGAGTTACTGTTGCTTTTCTATCAGCTGGAACCAGTCTGGCCATTCTCCTCTGACCTCTGGCATCAACAAGGCATTAGCGACCCACAGAACTGCCACTCACTGGATATTTTCTCTTTTTTGGACCATTCTCTGTAAACCCTAGAGATGGCTGTGCGTGAAACTCCCAGTAGATCAGCAGTTTCTGAAATACTCAGACCAGCCCGTCTGGCACCAACAACAATGTCACATTCAATGTCACTTAAATCACCTTTCTTCCCCATTCTGAAGCTCGGTTTGAACTGCAGCAGATTGTCTTGATCATGTCTACATGCCTAAATGTATTGAGTTGCTGCCATGTGATTGGATGATTAGAAATTTGCGTTAACGAGCAGTTGGTCGGGTGTACCTAATAAAGTGGCCGGAGAGTAGATTGTCACATATTTTACATATACGTTGTACATAGACATTACATGAAACGTTAAGTCATGAATGTTTACCGGAAAATTTTGGAAAAGTCATGGAAAGTAGTAGTAAAAATGTTTATGAACACTGTATAGCAGATATTTTACCAGTGAGAGTATAATTCATAGAGCATACTGCTAATTTAATAGTCCTCTGGGATGACCTGAAGCGAAGTGTCTTTTCATAATGATGTTCAGGTCCCTCAGATAGCAGGTTTTGAACATGTGAGATGTCAGCAGGTATGAGGATGGCAAGGGCCTGCTGGAGATTTTGGTGTGGGGTCTGGATTTCGTAGCCATTGTGTCCATCTGTGTGTTCATTCGGGGTGATTTCTTTGAGGTTGAACAGTCATGCGTGTGCTTGTGAGCTGCAAGGGAAGTTCATAAGAGCAGATCAGTTTCCAACCAGTGTTAGCCTGTAAGTCAAAATTAAGTCCAGATTCTGCACAGCATTAATCCTCGAGCTAGAGAGAGATGGCGTTGAATGCAGAGCTGGAAATGATGTGGCACAATGAGTGATATTTCTCGGTTTGGAAGAGTGAACAGCAGCAGGGGAAATGGCACAGCTGGAGTCAGCGAGACGTCTGTGCGATACAGCAACTAACCAACACAGCTACAGCAAAAAAATAACAAACAACAACAAAAAATAGATACAGTTTTAGATTTATAGTGTTTATAGAATTTTAGATTTGTCAAGGATCAAAAATTTTTTGTCATATTTGCTATACTAAATGAAATTCTGCTTAGGGCCCCCTGAATGTAAGGGCTGACCTTGTAAAAGCATAGTATTTTTGGTGCTACATGAAAATCAAATTCCCCTCATAATATTTTTATTATTATTATTATTAAATTTTAATAATACAAATAAATTTTTATTAATAATAATGTATTTTCATTTGCCTTTACTTATCCCCGTTCTTCTTTATTGTTGATTTTTTTAATCAACGATCTTAATAATAGAATAATTCAAAAATAATAATAGTTAAATAATAAAAAAGTATTTTATATATAATCGAATTATATATAATTTATATATATTATATATAATTGAAGATAAGAATAAAATAATAATAGTAAAACATTGAAATGCATTACCAAATTTATTGTTGCTCTTATTTAAAAAATAATACATAATGATACTAATAATAATCATATTTATACAGTGCTCAGCATATATAAGTACACCCCTCACAAATCTTTTTTTTGAAATTAATGTTGTCTAAAGGATGATTTACAATAATATATTTGTGCATATACATTAGATTACTCAGTACTGAAGCCAAATGTCACAGTCACCAAGTTGAGTGCCCATCAGAAACACCAGAGTGCAGTCTAAACATCACATCTGCCACTGAACTGGACTACATATTCCATCATGCTCTTCAAAACACACCAGTTCCAGATCCCCACTGATTAAACACACAGCTGAATCTCATGAGGACTGATTACCAGGACTGTGTATACACCTCACTTTCAAATAGTGGTGGGCAAAGCGAGCTTTCATGAAACACTGAAACAGTCAACGCAAGTGTGTCGAAGCTTTGAAACGTTTCGAAACCCTACTCTACACCTAGTGGTCAATTTTTATGTATTGCACTGGAACAGCTTCAGCAAAGAACAGTTGAGCAAATTTAGGTATTAAACCCCACTTTGTAGAATTGAATCTTCAAGTGATTTAGTGAAGTGCTTAGGGTTCCTGACTACCATACAAGGATCGTGGGTTCGAATCCAGGCTGGTACAGCTATTTTGAAATGCTTTAATATCAGTTTGAAATGCTTTATTCTTGTATCGTTTTGTTTCAACATTGGTCTGACATCCGAATAAACACTTTGTGAATAAATATGTCTTGTTTTGGTCATAAAACAGGGTTGTTGCTAGATCAGAGATGATTGTGGCCAGAAGTTAACAGGAATTATTTATATTATTCATAAAATTTTCCATTGTATTTTATTAACGTCTATCCAAAACCTAAACCCAACCATCACAGTACTGTAAAAATATTAATTATTGTTTACAGTGTTAGAAAAATGTTGCTAAATTGATGGCGTGTCAGCAGCTGCATCCTATCTAGACTACACGATAAAACAGTAACGTGATTAAAATACATAAAATCATGATTTCGGAGTATTTGTACAAGTCGGGATTCGAACGCAAAAGTTATTTGAAGCATAGTAACAGCGTGCACAGACACTAGGCCATATGAGACAGAAGTTTAAGTGACTCTGTCATTCAAATGCAGATTCGCCAGGTCTCGAAACGCTTCTGAAATGCCTGATGATTTGAATCGCTATAGTCACGTGACCAGGTGTTTCGAAACACTTTAGTCACGTGACCTGGGTGTTTCGGATCATGCTTCGATGCAGTGTTTCGAAACAATTGTGCTTCGGGATCTCGACACTGTGTCGAAACGTCAGTTTCACGTCAGCCATCCCTACTTTCAAACACCTTTGCTTAGTCTTGTTTCACTGCAGTGTACAATTCCTAGCATTTGTTTGTCTGCTTTTTTATAGAGCACATTTAAAAACAACAGATGTTGACCAAAGTGCTTTACAAAACAACCTATAAATCTATACTTGTACATAAATATAAGCAAAATATGTATAACAGATTAAAATTAATTACAATCAAAACAAGAGACAGAAGACAAAGACAGATATGTAAAAATGTTTTCTGGCTGTGGCAGAAAAAGCCCTGTCACCTTTTGATTTTGATTTCCTTGTTCCTATTCTTGCCTTTTGAGTTTTTTGATTCCTGGCCTGTGTTTTGTTGGATTTTTTAGTGTTTTCTGCCTGCCCTGACCTTTGCGTGTTTTTTGGATTTCGTTTGTGGATTACTCCTTTTTGCTACTGTTTTGCTCCTGATGTTGACCTGTCTGTATGACCATTCTTCAAAGAAAGCTGAGCTTGAAACTTTTACCTCAGTGTACAAGTCCCGCATTACACCAAATCTGGAGCTAATCTAACAAAAAGACTTAAGATAGCTGTCCATTATCTTACTATTTTTTTACTATTTATGTTCGGTAACTAAAATATTATTGTAATGAATATCTGTTAAATAAATCGGTTTTGTTTAAAAGCTCCCAAATATATTACCTATATTCACATAGGAATGGACAGAAATGTTCATTTTCTAAATGGGGTGTACTCTGTTATGCTGAGCACTGAATATTATTATAAATTGAATTTTTTTTGTTAAATTTCAATGTAAAAAAAAAAATATTTTAATAAAATTATAATATACACTCACCGGCCACTTTAATAGGTACTCCTTACTAGTACAGGATTGAACCCATTTTGCCTTCAGAACTTCCTTAATCCCTTGTGGCATAGATTCAACAAGGTACTAGAAATATTCCTGAGATTTTGCTTCATATTGACATGATGTCACATCCCCGGGTCGTTCCTGCTCACCCAATCATCGTTTCCCTTCACAAACCACCTCCATCCAGCCCCGTGAACTCTCACCAGCCTTCTAATGACTTGCACCTGTTCCCCATCACCAAAGAACACTATAAAGACCCACCTTCTCCTCTCAGTCATCGGCCGGTATTGAAGTCGGATGGCTGTCCTCATCTTCACTCCTTCGTCTTCTCCCTTTCTTCCATGGATGTTCCTTATGAGACTTCGAGTCTGATCAAGGGAAGTGATTATTCTTATCTGATGTTTACTAGAAGATCTGCTATCACTCTGATGAACTTTGTGCTTGTATACTCATCGACGGATGATCATTACATGCTTTTTAATCCTTCTCATTGATCTAGAGGAATGCTTACACTTGTGTAGTGTTTACCAGAAGATCAGCTATCTACTAGATGAACTGTGTGTCTGAATACTCACCTGCTATGTCTCCTACGAGTGAACTACAAGTGAGATCGATAACATCTGATGTTGACACTTACATTGCAGTTACAGAAGATTGCTACAGCATTAGTATCAACCCTCTGAATTCCTACTGTGATTTGTAACTTTGTTTTGAATAAAACTGTGAAAAGATAACCATCTCTGTCTTCCTTGTCTACCAGCATGGCACATGAAAGCATCATGCAGTTACTGCAGATTTGTCAGCTGCACATCCATGATGTGAATCTCTACATTCCACCGCATCTAAAGGTGCTCTATTGGATTGAGATCCGATGACTGTGGAAGCCATTTGAGTACAGTGAACCCATTGTCATGTTCAAGAAACCAGTCTGAGATGATTGGCGCTTTTATGACATGGCGCGTCATCCTGCTGGAAGTAGCCATCAGAAGATGGGTACACTGTGGTCATAAAGGGATGGACATGGTCAGCAATACCCAGTTAGGCTGTGGCGCTGACACAATGCTTAATTTGGTACTAATGGGCCCAAAGCGTGCAAAGAAAATATCCCCAACACCATTACACCACCACCACCAGCCTGAACCATTGATGCAGGACAGGATGGATCAATGCTTTCACGTTGTTTACGACAAATTCTGACCCTACCATCTGAATGTCTCAGCAGAAATTGAAACTCATCAGACAAGGCAATTTTTCCAATCTTCTATTGTCCAATTTTGGTGAGCCTGTGCGATTTGTAGCCTCAATTTCCTGTTCTTAGCTGACCCGGTGTGGTCTTTTGCTGCTGTAGCCTATCCGCCTCAAGGTTGGACGTGTTGTGCATTCAGAGATGCTTTTTTCTCATACCTCAGTTGTATCGAGTGCTTATTTGAGTGGCACCCGGTGTGTTCTTCTGCTGCTGTAGCCCATCCGACATGTTGTGCGTTCAGAGATGCTGTTCTGCATACCTCGGTTGTAATGAGTGGTTATTTGAGTTACTGTTGCTTTTCTATCAGCTGGAACCAGTCTGGCCATTCTCCTCTGACCTCTTAAAATCAACAAGGCATTAGCGCCCACAGAACTGCCGCTCACTGGATATTTTCTCTTTTTCAGACCATTCTCTGTAAACCCTAGAGATGGCTGTGCGTGAAAATCCCAGTAAATCAGCAGTTTCTGAAATACTCAGACCAGCCTGTCTGGCACCAACAACCATGCCACACTCAAAGTCGCTTAAATCACCTTTCTTCCCCTTTCTGATGCTCAGTTTGAACTGCAGCAGATCGTCTTGACCATGTCTACATGCCTAAATGCACTGAGTTGCTGCCATGTGATTGGTTGATTAGAAATTTGTGTTAACAAGCAGTTGAACAGGTGTATCTAATAAAATGGACGGTGAGTCTATATCTATTCTAAATTCACCAGTCTTTCTGAGTTGATCAGTTCTTTTCTTGCTCCTTTCAGGTGGTTCGTGGCCTTCTCAAAATCTGGCCCAAGACTTGCAGTCAAAAAGAGGTAGGCTTCAATCTCAGCTCTTATTCTTCAGTCATTACAGGCAGTAATCAATGTATTATAAGTGTAAAAACAATACCTCTTCTCTCTCTTCTCCATTTTCTCATGTTATGTGTGCAGAATGAAGTGTCTGACGATTTATTTATTTCTCTGATCTCTTTAGGTCATGTTTCTAGGGGAAATTGAAGAGATCCTGGACGTTATTGAACCCACACAGTTCAAGAAGATTCAGGAGCCTTTATTTAAGCAAATCGCTAAATGTGTAGCCAGCCCTCATTTTCAGGTACTGTGTAAAACCGAAGTATACTTTAAATGCACATACACACACAGCCGGTACTCTATTTGACTGTGTATACAAAACACAGACACTCAACTTTCACAGTAGAAGATTCAATATAGTCTGCGCTTTCTCTCTTTTAAAAGTTATGCACAATAAATCTGTTTTATAGCATTTTTTATTACTGTGGGAACATTCAATCCCCACACCCAAGCATTTATAAATATGGGTGTCTGTTGCTTTTGCCATTTCCTTTAGCATAATGTCGGTCTTGTGACAATTCACTAACTATCCCTTCCTCAATAATGTTTGAAAATAGAATGTGTGCCAAATCATAGTATGTTGAAATGAATGGTTATTATTTTGAGTTACACTATATTAAGTTATTAAGTTTATTTATTATATATTTATTTATTTTATATTAAGTTAATATGTCACTATTTCTGGGAGAAATTCATGCTTACTAATATTTCCAACAATATATTGCACATACACATACATTGGATGTGAATTTGATTAGAACTACAAATGCAGGTAAAAAGACCTAACGAACTACAAACATGGTGGACGTGCGAGATTGACAGTTAGGTGGAGAGTTGGTAAAGATATTTGAATGGTTGTTAATTAAAGGCTAACCAACTGTGAAATATTCCAATCACACATTAAATTTTATCTGCAACAACAACGTGAACTTCTATAACGACATATTTAGTCATTAACTTCTGAATGCATAATTGTGCAAACACCTGTTAAGATTCTTCACAAAAAAGTACATCATTTTAGGACTTAATTTAATACTTAAGCCTCATTCCCACTACGAACGACTCGTAGAGTCAAATCGACCATCCATTTTAATGGAGAGTGAAGGACTTCCGGCGACTTCCATCTACATGAGCAAAAGCAATCGTTGATGACCTGGTAGGCGTGTTGAGTGTCAGTGCAAAGTTGAGAATCCTTTATCTTTATGCAAATGAAGAGCAACTTTCTTGGGAGCACAATTAGAGCTCACATGATCCTCTCTCAGCTTGCTCAGAGGCCGATTGTATTCATGCTGTAGACCTACACAGACCTGCATTTGCAGCAAGCCGCCAGCCAGAGCAACAAGCAGCTACAAAGTCACTGCTAGTGTGAATGAGGCGTTAAAGCATAATGAGGTGAATTGGGATGCAGCAACAGGTTTTTTTACTTGCATTAAATGCTGTGACATTTTTGAAAATAAAACAAAACAAAAAAAAGGTCTGAAACAAGAAATTTCAATATCATCACTGTAACTAATTTACATTGATCCATAAAACATTTGCATAATCTCAGCCTCTTGTTTTAGAATGAACAAATCTTATTAATTGGAAGATTTTAAACATACAGTGCATTCGAAAAGTATTCTTACAAAAATGCGCTTCACTTTTTCCACTTTTTTAAAATGTTACAGCCTTAATCCAAATTGGAATAAATTAATTTATTTCCTCATAATTCTACACAAAATACCCCATAATGAATTTTTTTGGAAATTGTTGAAAATGTATCAAAAATAAAAAACCTGAAAAATCACATGTACATAAATATTCCCAGCCTTTGCCGTGAAGCTCTAAATTGAACTCGGGTAAATTCTGTTTCCACTGATCATTTTTGAAACAGAACAGACAAAACATTCTTTCAGCAGCTTAATTGGAGATCACCTGTGGTAAATTCAGTTGATTGGACATGATTTGAACAGGCATACACCTGTCTAGGGTGTCTAAGGTCCCAGGGTTCACAGTGCATGTCAAAGCACAAAACAGGCATGAAGACAAAGGAATTGTCTGTAGACCTCCGAGACTACATTAGATAGATTACATAGATTGTTTCAAGGCACAAGGCACTGGAAGGTTACAGAAACATTTCTGCTGCTCTGAAAGTTCCAATGAGCACAGTGGACTCCATCATCCGTAAGTGGAAGATGTTTGGAAACACCAGGACTCTTCCTAGAGCTGGCCGGCCATCTAAGCTAAGTGATCGGGGGAGAAAGGCCTTAGTCAGGAAGGTAATCAATAACCCAATGGTCACTCTGTCTGAGCTTCAGGATTCTTCTGTAGAGTGAGGAGAACCTTACAGAAGGACAACCATCTGTGCAGCAATCCACCAATCAGGCCTGTGTGGTAGAGTGGCCAGACGGAAGCTACTCCCTGCCTGGAATTTGCCAAAAGGCATCTGAAGGACTCTCAGACCATAAGAAACAAAATTCTCTGGTCTGATGAGACTAAAATTGAACTCTTTGGAGTGAATGCCAGGCGTTACGTTTGGAGAAAACCAGGCACCGCTCATCACCAGGCTAATACCATCCCTATAGTGAAGCATGGTGGTGGCAGCATTATGCTGTGGGGATGTTTTTCAGCAGCAGGAACTGGAAGACTAGTCAGGATAGAGGGAAAGATGAATGCAGCAATTTACAGAGACATCCTGAATGCAAACCTGCATCAGAGTGCCCTTGACCTCAAACTGGGGTGACAGTTCCCAAAGCACACCACCAAAATATCAATGGAATGACTTTACAACAACTCGGTGAATGTCCTTGAGTGGTCCAGCCAGAGCCCAGACCTAAATCCTATTGAACATCTCTTGAGAGATCTGAAAATGGCTATACACCGTAACCTCCCATCCAACCAGATAGAGCTTGAGAGGTACTGCAAAGAGAATTGGGCAAACATTCTCAAAGACAGGTGTGCCAAGCTTGTGGCATCATATTCAAAAAGACTTGAGGCTGTAATTGCTGCCAAAAGTGCATCAACAAAGTATTGAGCAAAGGCTGTGAATACTTATGTACATGTGATTTTTCAAGTTTTTGTTTTTAATAGATTTGCGACAATTTCAAAAAATCTTTTTTCACATTGTCATTATAGGATATTGTGTGTAGAATTTTGAGGAAATAAATGAATTCAATCCATTTTGGAATAAGGCTGTAACATAAAAAAGTGAAGCGCTATCAATACTTTACGGATGCACTGTATATTGTTTTATTTTTTTCAAATATTCTCTGACCTTGAAGGCATGTAACTCGCTGCTCCCTCCTTTAATAACAAACAGTCGGCGAATCCTGCGCTACAGGGTAGGTTATTGAATCAATCTTCAGAAAAATGACAGGAACAAACAGCACACGATTGGCTCTACTGTGGTGTGGTTGTGAAAATGAACTTCAACCTTTTATTCCTTACAACCCGGCATCTGTCAGTAATAGTAATCTTCGCATCATGATCAATCCCATGATTCCTTGCACTCTGCCAGTGTCTTAAGGGAAAGAAGCGTTCACATTTTACCGGATACGGCAGTTCATGTTTGGTGATGTCCCGTATCGACGTCGACGCAAGTAGGCAAAAGATCCGAACAAAGAGACTCTTTAAATGGGTTATCAACAATTAATCGATCATCGAGTAATAGTTAGCATCCCTAATAGCAAGTGACTTACCATAGATATTTACATTAGATGTCGTCTATGCTATTGTTGTCTATTGGAAGGAACGCATCAATAGAACCGCCATTTTAGTACAGTGTAGTGCTCCTTTAAAATGAGTGTGGGACCAAGGTGCAGTGGAGGACTGGCCATCCAGAGCCCGAGATATATACACATATATCTATACATCTATGAACTGGAGTTTTCCCGGTGGTCAGTATGCAAATATTGTTTTAAATTACCAAAATTATAATTTTACATTACTTTTCTACATCGATAGACAATCCAGCATAAGTCCAGCATCTTCACATTGGCTTTAGACTTGGCTAGTGCAGTTGAATGACATTTGTCCTGGGAGCACTGTACCAATGTGGTGGCACTATTGGCGCATGCTCAAGGTCTGTATGCGATATCTAGTGTATGTATCTATGATGACTTGCATGGAACACACAGTTCAGTCTAAAGCTGTTCAGTCTTCAAAAGATAAAAAGCACTGGGATTTGATTTCATCATATGAGGATAAATCCAACTGGACAAACACATCTTTCAGCTCTGCAGCCATCTACCTCGTAAATTAGCTTTTTTTTTACTTGAAAAGCTCAATAGTTTTACTCGATCGAATAGCAGGTAGTAGAGCTCTGCAGCCATCTACTGGTAAATATGTTTTACTTGTAAAACATAAAAATATAACACTAAGCTATATCAAATCATCCATATTATCTAATGCAGTTTAGAAATGTGGGATGTTCACTTTGCATAAAAAGCTGTTTTTGTGTAAAAAGCTATTAATTTTGTAAAAATGTATTCATATACTGTAAATTTTCCAATAACTACAATGAATAATGTACAAGGTTAAATATAAGGATAGTGGAAATGTTATATTTTAAAGGATACTAATAAACATCTTTATTTTTTTTGATGAATTTTGATGAAAGTAGGCTTGACTAGAGCATAATTTGATGAAAAAAAAAATGGTGTATGATCATAGACTGTAAAAGATATGGATGTAGCATCAGTGACGTCACCCTGTCACCCATAAGCTCCAAGTATAAAAAAAAAAAAGAAAAAGAAAAAGCTCCAAGTAGGCGTGGCCATCTGTCGCCATTTTGTCATCGCACCAACAGGGGGTGACCAAACAAGGGCAAAGAGGCGGAGCTACAGGTACCTCCAAGCATTTTGCTTAGACAGGCATTTCTTTGAGGGAAATGCTTAATACTTTATTACCTGCGACTCTTTTGTGTTCTGACCACTTGTGCTTAATTGCACACTATATCAGAAAAGTGTTTAGTCTTTTAAAAACACTGTTGTAATACATTGAGCAACTTGAAACACTTCAAATATAGTCTGTGTTAGTAAATGCAAGGCTATTGATGAAATCCAGACATATCACTGTATGACTACGTTTCAGATGACTGCTCTAGAGCCTACAGCTAATCAATCTGTCAGATTCTGGAGTGCATTCAAGTAAAAAAAAATATGTAACTGATAAATGATCTTAAATAAAACAAATAAATTTATAGAGATATAAGTATATAATTTCACTCACCTGAGAAATGGAGGCCACATGAATGGTTTGTGAGCACAATTAAATGCACACAGCATGCCATATCATCTGATAATTGTAAGAAATAATTCCAAAAAGCGACTGACTGTGTAAAGCCACATAAAACAAAAATACGATGTATACAGACTTAATATTACTTAATGTAAATGAAACGGATGAGTTATTAAACATTCACCCCCCTCACAGTTGTCATGGAAGGTAATAATAGCTAAATGAACCACAATCGTTCTTTGTACCAGGCTGTAAACACCTTTTTTTTCTGCTGTAAAGTTGGCCATTTTAACATTGGGGCCAATAGAAATTTGCTCTATTATGGAGCCAGGACTAGTGGAATTTCAATTAATTGTAGTTTCAGTTTCTTTTGTATTTGTTTCACGAGGGAGAGCGGGAGGTTGCCGCTTGTGTATGATTGTAATTGGGTTTATGGTTACGCTTTACTTTAAGGTGTCTTTGTTACAGAGTGACTATTCATTTAACCACTGAGTAATATTAATTACATGTACCTACTGTATGTTTAAAGTTAGAATGCAGGTTAGGTTTAGGGTTAGTACCATTGTAAATATGCCTAATTACTATGGTAAGTACTTGGAACATGCATATCCAGGATAACTTAAAATAAAGGGTTACCATTTTACTTTCACGTCCTCTATCACATACTTAGCTTTTCGCTAATTAAAGCCATTGATTTGTTTGTTGAAGTATTGATTTCTTTAAGTATTGATTTGAACTGGTTCCCTTTGATATTTGCAGGTAGCAGAGCGATCGCTGTACTACTGGAACAATGAGTATATTTTGAGTCTAATCGAGGAGAATAATGCCAAAATCTTTCCCATCATGTTCGGAAACTTGTATCGGATCGCCAAAGAGCACTGGAACCCGTAGGTTTTAGTCTTTTTGTTTTTGTATATGAAATAAAATGTAAATGTGATTTACTCCTGCGATTTCAGATTTTTTTAGATGTTTTGCTGAATAATATTTTGTACATTTTTATTGATAGTAGTATTTTTTTTGGTCTCAGTATAAATAATCAAGTTCTTACCTCTCCAATGTCTCAGGACGATTGTGGCGCTGGTGTATAATGTGTTAAAAACCATGATGGAGATGAACAGTAAACTGTTTGATGAGCTGACAACCTCATACAAGTCTGACAGACAGCGGTAAGATCATAAACTCCATCTTTACAGTTACATTCAGACAACACTGTTCATGATACCCATCACTTCTTTCCTCAGAGAGAAGAAGAAAGAGCAGGAGCGTGAGGAACTGTGGAGGAAATTGGATGAACTGAGAATGAAAGAGGCGTCGATGATCCAGAACAACAGACACGACATCCAGTTTACCTACAACAACAACCACCATTCAGAATGACAGAAACAAAGTCCAGTTCACCTACAATAACAACCACCATCAAGAACAACAGATACAATTTCCAGATCACCCCCACCACCACCACCAACAACCACCATCAAGAACAACAGATACAATGTCCAGTTCACCACCACCACCACCAACAACAACAACCACCTTCAAGAACAACAGATACAATGTCCAGTTCACCTACAACAACAACAACAACAACAACAACCACCATTCAGAATGACAGAAACAAAGTCCAGTTCACCTACAATATCAACCACCATCAAGAACAACAGATACAATGTCCAGTTCACCTACAACAACAACCACCATTCAGAATGACAGAAACAAAGTTCAGTTCACCCACAATAACAACCACCATCAAGAACAACACGCATGATGTGTAGTTCACCACCAACAATAACCACCATCCAGAACAAGACACATCATCCAGTTCACCAACAACAACCACCATCCAGAACAATCGATATTATGTCCAGTTCACCTACAACAACCATCATCCTGAACAACAGACACAACACCCAGTTCACCTACTACAACAACAACAAAAACAACAACCACCCGACTGATTGACAGACACAATGTCCAGTTCACCAACAACCACCATCCAGAACAACATATATTATGACCAGTTCACCTACAACAACAACCACCATCCTGAACAACAGACACAATGCCCAGTTCACTTACTACAACAACAAAAAAACAACTACCCGACTGACTGACAAACACAGTGTCCAGTTCACCTACAGCTACAACAATCACCATCAGTTCACCTACAACAACTACCACAATCCAGAACAACAGGGCCAACGTTAAGTTCACCTACAGCAACAACAACCACCATCAGTTCACCTACAACAACTACCACCATCCAGAACCACAAAGCCAATGTTAAGTTCACCAACAGCAACAACCACCACCATCCAGAACAACAGACATAATGTCCAGTTCATCTACAGCAACAACAACAACAACAACAACCATCCAGAACAACAAACATGACATACAGTTCACCTACTACAACAACAACTATAACCAACATTCGGAATGACAGACACAATTACCAGTTCATCTAATAAAACAATAACCAGCATCCTGAACAACAGACACAATTTTCAGTTCACCAACAACAACCATCATTCAGAACAACATACATGACATCCAGTTCACTGACAACAAGAACAAGAACTACCATACAGAATGACAGACACAATCTTCAGTTTACCTACAACAACCACCATCCTGAGCAACACAAATGATGTCCAGTTCACCACCTACAACATCATCAAAAACAGCTGACACAACGCCCAGTTCACCTACTACTACAACAACAAAACAACTACCCTTCTGACTGACAGACACAATGTCAAGTTTACCTACAAGCACCATCCAGGTCAACAGACAAACATCTGGTTCAACTGTTACAACAACAACCACCATTCTGAATTGACACAATGTCCAGTTCACCAACAACAACCACCATCCAGAACAACAGACACAACGTCCAGTTCACCAACAACAACCACCATCCAGAACAACAGACACAACGTCCAGTTCACCAACAGCAACCACCATCCAGAACAACAGACACAATGTCCAGTTCACCAACAACAACCACCATTCAAAACAACAGACACAACGTCCAGTTCACCAACAACAGCCATCACCATCCAGAACAACAAACATGACATCCAGTTAATTTACTACAACAACAACAACAACAAAAGCAACAACCCTCATACTGAATGACATACAAAATGTTCATTTTATCTAAAAAAACAACAACAACCAGCATCCTGAACAACAGACACAATCTTCAGTTCACCAACAACAACCATCATCCAGAACAACAGACATGACATTCAGTTCACTTACAACAAAAACAAGAACCACCATTCAGAATGACAGAGACAACGTCCAGTTCACCTACTACAACAAAAACAGCATTCACCATTCTGATTGACAGACACAACATCCACTTTACCTACAACAACCATCCACATCAACAGACACAACATCCAAATTGACCTACAACAACAAAAACAACAACCACCATTCTGATTGACAGACACAACGTCTACTTTACCTACAACAACCATTCAGATCAACAGACACAACATACTATAGGGTATTTGCCGAGCTAGTGTTTTTCCCATACTGATAAACTTCCGGTGACCTGTTATTGTGAGTTTTTTTCCATTTTATACGGTTCCCTTTACAGCATCGATGTTGTAATGTAATTCAAAAACAATCAGTTAAACAGACTTTGGCATTCATTTAGTTGCTCAAGTGTAAAACGAGTCAAAAAAACGTTTACTCGCATGCACCTGTCAGAATCGGCAGGCTAGCGCAGAAGCTCCATTGAATATACTGGGGTAAAATAAATGCTCATATTATAAAGACACGGCGGGGAAAATGTAATTTAATACAGTGCTTCTTGCACAATCTGAGACCCACTTTATATCGGATATCACTCAGCCAGTGGAGATTGCTGATTTTTAAAGAAAACAGACCTTAAACACGCCGATTTTGCATTGGCATACTCTTCTCCTTAAACGATTAACCCAGGTTACTGGCAGAATAAAAGTCCTTTTAGCATGATTCGGCATATACCCTATTGACCACTAAAACAACAAAAACAACAACCCCCATTCTGATTGACAGACATATGGCCACTTTACCTACAACAAAAACAACAACCACCATTCTGATTGACAGACACAAAATACACTTTACTTACAACAAAAACAGCAACCACCATTCTGATTGACAGACAAAAAATACACTTTACTTACAACAAAAACAACAACCACCATTCTGATTGACAGACACAAAATACACTTTACTTACAACAAAAACAACAACCACCATTCTGATTGACAGACACAAAATACACTTTACTTACAACAAAAACAACAACCACCATTCTGATTGACAGACAAAAAATACACTTTACTTACAACAAAAACAACAACCACCATTCTGATTGACAGACACAAAATACACTTTACTTACAACAAAAACAACAACCACCATTCTGATTGACAGACATAGGGCCACTTTACCTACAACAAACACAACAACCACCATTCTGATTGACAGACACAAAATACACTTTACTTACAACAAAAACAACAACCACCATTCTGATTGACAGCCATAGGGCCACTTTACCTACAACAAAAACAACAACCACCATTCTGATTGACAGACATAGGGCCACTTTACCTACAACAAAAACAACAACCACCATTCTGATTGACAGACATAGGGCCACTTTACCTACAACAAAAACAACAACCACCATTCTGATTGACAGACACAAAAAACACTTTACTTACAACAAAAACAACCACCACCATTCTGAATGACAGACAAAAAGTCTAGTTCCCCTACTAAAACAACCAGCATCCAGAACAACAGACACAACATCCAATTCACCAACTACTGCAACAACAACAACAACCAGCATCCAGAACAGTATGATATCCAGTTCGCCTACAACAAAAACAACAATCACCACCACCATTCGGAATTACAGATACACCATCCAGTTCACCTACAGCAACTGATTTTGAACTATATTAATAATGTAAAACGGAATACGGAAGCATGAAACATTTCTTCACACTATATTGATCAAAACAATATAGAGATTTTTTTTGTCTGTACATTTGGCAAAAAAATTGCAGATGTGACTAAACATTTAACTTTTAAATTGGTGTGATTTTTTTTTTTTTTTTGTTAATTCATTTCGCTAAGAATAACTAAATTAATAATCAAAATAGGGATTAAATAATCAAAATTTATAATACAATTCACTGCATTATTATTATATATATACATACACTTGAGCAGCAATGATATACAGACGATATACAGCCATATTGCACTTCTACTTGTGTGATATTGTGTTTATACAACAGTTTGATGGCATAATCATGTATATGAAAAGAAAATCAAACGTAAAGAGTCTAAAAATCCTTTTGTAAGAGGAACTACTTTCTTCCACCATTCATAAACTTCTGCAGCTGACGTTAGAACAGCAGAAACCATTACTAATTCACCAACATCACTTAAGAGCTAGTATTTGAATGATTCTCTAGCGTAATGTCTAAAGTAATGACAAAACGGGAGATTTTGCTTACAATTTAAGATTATAAAGCTGAACGGCATGAAAAGCCATCAGTCTACAGAGATTTCCCAGTATTTCTCTGTTGCATTTCACAAAAAATCTCACAACAGCCAGAGCAAAGCAAACACTACCAGATTCCTACAGTATAAATACAGCACTACAACATCCAAAAGGGAGAGGTCAACTTAGAATGTCACTTTCCTGTTCTGTAATGATTTGTTCAGCTTTAGTTTGAAACGTACACTAAAAAAATGCTGTTCTCCCCTAAGGATTTATGCGGTCTCTGTCGCCATCTTGTGGCGAAATGTCAACCGTCTATGCTCTGCTCAGTATGACAGGCTGATGGCCGCCAACGCTCTGAATCTCAGAAATTATGAATATTTAAAATAGGCACTATCCTTATAAATAAACTGCATAGTTGCAATCTAAACAACTATGCCTAAAAAAAGCCTCAAAACTACATTATGTTGTCCAACAGCTGCAGTATTTGTCAAACTGTAGTTTTCTGCTTGCCACTCGTGTGGGCGGAGTAATACACAAGAGTGAAGAGGCTGTAAGAGTGCTGATATTACTTTAATATCTCACGGCTATCACGGGAACCAGACAGAACTGTTGTGTGTATATATATACTTTAAAAAATATATATATATTCTAGTAAAGACATTTAAAGTTTTTACTATAAAATGAGACAAAATATTGAAAAACCCCTATTCTCTCTCGCAAACATTGCACACAAATTATTATTCAGACTAATTTGATTACATTCTTTTAAAACTACATAAAAAATGTAAATAATTTGCTCAAACCCATACCAAATAAAACCGGCAAGTTCATTAATTTCAAGTGATTTCTTAATTTTTCTCCATAGCTTTAAATAGAGGAGTTCGGTGGAGGAGGATAAGTATTTAACACGTCATTTTTCTGGGAAAAATGTTCTGAAGGAGCTGTTGACATGGAATTAAACCCAAACAATACAAACATAAAAATAAAGCAAAACAAAACTTAAAAATTAGTGATGTGTATAACAATGGAATGACACAGGGAGAAAGTACTGAACTACTGAAATGTATTTAATACTTTATAGAGAAGGCCTTTTTTGGTGCTGGCAGATTAAAGACGCAGAATGAAATCACATGCATTCCTTAATAGGGATTTTTTCACAGACTTCAACAGAGTGTAAAAATCTTGAGGGTTCTGTGGGTCTCCTAAATCAAACCTGATTTGTATTTTCTATTGGATTCGAGTCAGGTGATTGGTTGGGTCATTCTAAAGCTTGATTTTCTTTCTCTGAAAGCATTTGAAAGTTTCCTTACCTGTGTTTTGGATCATTGTCTTGCTGAAATGTCCACCCTGGTCTCATCTTCATCGTCCTGATAGTGTAGAAGTTAGACTGAAGCAGTGAATATTAATTTACAATTAGAGGCAGAGACTTGCTGAAAACCTATTGAGACATTTCAGCTGCAGTCTGGGCTTACACTGCCTTTCTACACCTCCCTATCTTCATGTGTTCAGTACTTTTTCCCTTCGTCATTTCAATTTATCACACATAGCTTAATTTGTAAACTAATTAATATTGTTTTCTTTGCATATATGGATTTCTTTGGTTGTTACCAACATGTGGTGGAAATTTCAAGTCAACAGCACCTTTAAAAATATGTTTTCTTAGAAAAATGGCGAATTTTTTAATACTTACATTCCCTGCTGTACATTTAATAGATTCAAATACAAAAACAAATTCCAAACACAACACTATGAATCGTGAGTTTGAAATGTTTGTGACTGGAGTTGAATATATTTTTGACGCCACATGAAGCATCAGTTTTGTTCCCTAGAAGAGACTAAATTTAGCCTTAGAACAGTGCACTGCAAACAGTGAAACTCCTGCTATTTAAAGAAGCACAAATGTAGTGAACCTGGTCAGACAACCCCGACCAAGAAGATCTGCACTAAAACGTCAGTTTATCGTTTTGTTTTGTTCATAATACCAGCCTTTGCGTTATAAATGTTTTATTTGAAATATTGATTTCTGTATAATCATTTGGGTCCACAGGCTATGCATTTTTTCAGGTTGGGATTTAAAGAAATAGGTTTAACTCAGGGATAACTAACACTCCCCGTATATAATGAGAATGATGACAGAGAGTTTTTATTTTGTTGCTGTTTATTATTTGCAAGAATAATTCATATTATGTTTAAAGTACCCATAGATAAAGGATGATACTATAATGAGACTCGCTGACATTCCTTTCAACATGCAATTTTTCATTTTGCTTTAACCAAAAATGGTCTCATTGCTATGCAGTTCAGTTCACGTTATATAAATATATATTTTTTTTTCTTTTTTTTTTGTGAGAATGTGTAAAATAACCTTGTTGTAATGTGCTATCCTGCATTAAAATGTCAAGCTGATGTTTGTGTTTTCCTTGTCAGGTTTGTATGTGTGAAATAATAATACCGCTACTTCATTACATGCGCTGTAATTGTCTTATACTGTCACTAAAGTCACTCAACAGAAACAGAAGTGGTGATCAATATTTAACCCCTGATAAGGCAGGGAATAAGCTGGAAAGTGAGATTTATATACTAGTTTCACATACATTCTTACAGTTCCATTTACTTGCCGATTTCCAAAGATCTAATTCCTTTTATTAAACGTTTACCATATTTTACCCATATCCTACTGAAGAACAAAATGGTAGTAACATTGTAAGCATGTTAAATAAACATTAAAAAAACAATACACAAATAAAAAGCCATCAGTCTTTCGATTTTTTTGGAGACCCCTTGGGTGATTGTTATATTAAAGACACAGCAATAACATCAGATGCAGGGCAATGATTTTGTAGCACCAGGTTAAAATTTCTGACACCTTTACAGCACTCACAAGTTTGGGGGTCATGGGCTGAAAAGTTTGGGAATCCCGGGTCTACAGAACACACCATTGTTATAGCCCACAATGACTTTACCATAACATTTAACATAACCTAGTTAATAAGAATAATAATTCCTCACATTTATATAGTGCTTTTCTGGACCCTGAAAAGTGCTTTACCAGACCCATTGAAAACGACGGCCATTTTTTATTTTTTTAAAATGATTATGTTTTTAAAAACGTGCAAAATTATCTGTCAAATAGAACTTACTATATAAGTTAAGAATTAATATTTTACTGGAGGGCCGATAATAACGATATATGTGAAGTAAAATGAGCAAGGTCTGAAGTTGATTTATGTTTGTGCTGGATGTTTTAATGATCTTCTAAGTATTGTCATGGCGGATGATGAAGAGACGAGCCGCTTTAATCATTGGGCCTTTGAAATAAAGGTCATTTACCAGCAAGAGATTAATTTATCCTTATATAACATATTAAATGTCACCTTGTGATGATGATGAGCACTTCACTTGTATATGTAATCGTATAGATTCAACAAAAATAACTCATTAATTTTCCTTCGGCTTAGTCCCATTTATCAGGGCTCGCCACAGTGGAATGAACCGCCTACTATTACAGCATATGTTTTACGCAGTGTTGGGGAATTCATTGTGTCTTGATGAATTTCTGATGAATGTATTACTCTCATTTATATGTTTATTTGAGTGATTTCAGTATTATTGTAATTATTAGATTACAGTATTATAATTATTATTTATTGTATTAGTACCCATACCTGTGGCATTATTATCAGGTATGTGTGCTTGAGTAAATAAAAAAGTCACCCTGTGTAAATGCAGTCAGAGATGAGAAGAGAAATTAGAAGAGCAGCATTAATGTCACAATGAGAGTAGATTTAGGGAAGCAAGACCATAAGGACACCTGCGTTCTGTTCTGTAACTCATGATCATACACATCTGCTTAGTTGTAATGACTTTTAAAAATATGAGTACCTATGAACTGTAGCTGAACTTACAGTTGACAGCTCAGTGGATTGTGAACAAAATATATTGTTGAGCATTGTTTTTGGCTGAGTCATCACATTTAAAACAGGAAGGAAAGACCTTAAATGTACATGGGTAAGACCCCTGAAAGACCCTGAGATTCTATTGGTGGTGGACACCTGAGAGATTTGAGATCCTATTAGTGGAAAAGCTAAAAGATGTGTGTAATGTGTAAATTTGGGTGGAGTATTAAGACAAAGAAGTGTATTTAAACTACACTCTAAAAAACGTTGGGTTATTTATTTAACCCAATGGTTGAGTAAAAAATATTTGGTGCTTTGTTGGGTTATTTTAAAACTTTTATTGGGTTATTTATTTAATAACTCAACCAGTTGGGTTACAATTTTTGAATCCTGCATAACAGCTCTGTTTTAATCCCAATTTGTAGCATTTCACCTTTGATATGAGGATCTTATTTTGAGTTTAATTATTGTGTTTTTTACTGTTTGATATAAAGACAGCCTTGCAGATCCCGCTTTGGAGATGGTGCTTCAACAACTTAGCCAGCTATCATTTCTCCACTGCCATACAGAATGTGCAGCAAAGAAGGTTCGGCCCTCATACCAGGAGGCAAAACAAGAATTTGTTGATTTGCGACGTCTAGGTGCATTATTTATGACAATAAATGTTAGACATTATTTAATTCATGTGTGAATACTTGTATTTCATTCAGTACTTAGAGGAGGAGGAGCAACAGAGACAGAACCCTCTTGTCCTGCTGCTGGGGGATGAACTAAACTGCTCTCAGGCGTTTGTTATTGTGAAAGGAGTGGCACTGAATTCAGGGATTTAAATAAAGCTTTGCCAATGTATTAAAAGCTGTGTATTTTTTATTTACATATAAAGATTACGACTATTATAATAATAATAATAATTTATTATTATATAGTGGTTAAGCCACTTTTTGTCAAAATAACCCAACAAATTAGTTATTTTTATAACCCAAATTGTTGGGTTAACCTTATCAACCCAATGGATTGGGTTAAAAATAACCAAACAGAAGGTCGGTGCCAAATTGACCCATCTATGGGTTACCTGTTGGGTTATTATTAACCCAACTGTTTTAAGTGTGTATGTGCTAGTCTATACTCAGGAGACACGTCTCTGTTGTCACTGATGCTGTAACAATGAACTGCTTTGCCTAAAGACTTCGTCATTTTTTCGAAGACTTTGACTTAAAAACTTTGAAAATATTTTGCTGACCAGAATCCTTTTTCCACAACAGCAGCGGATGCCCTTCCAACTAAAACACTCATACGGTCTTGCAGTCTCACACACACTAATACACTACAGCCAATTTTATTTACCCAATTCACGCTAACATGGGGAGAACATGCAAACTTCACAAATGTTAGGGAAGCAGACGGACAAACAAGGTGAGAAAATGATGAATGATGTTTATTTTAACAGCGGAGCACAAAAGGATTACTATGGGGAAGTGAATTATGTTCGGCTGAGCTGACACTTCTTCTTTGGGACAGGATGGATGACAGACACTGAGGAAGACCGAATGCACACACCAGATGACTTGCGGGGAAGACAGACTGAGGACACACACAACTCTGACAGGACACCGGGAACGCTGGACAGACTGGAAGGAAACAGAGATCAGGTAAGTACAAGAGACGAGTTAAGTAGAGAATACCAGGAGGTACTATCTATGAGTCTGCTTCGTTGGAACGAGCCCGGACACTGAGTGATGTGAGGTGTGTGCTTTTGTAGTGAGTTGGAGTTATTGGGTGCAGCTGTGCGGGATTAGAACTCGTTGATGGTGCTCGTTGCGTGATGCTGGTGGAAGAGCCTGGCCAATCCGTGACAACAAAGAGATGCCAACTGGCCCAGCTAGGACTCGAACAGGCGACCTTCTTGCTGTGAGGCGACAGTAATCAGCCACCGTGGTGCCGCCAAAAATGACTTAATTCAAACAATTTCAACTTCAGAAGATCTTCCAGATTTTACATACATTTGCAACAGCAGTCAGATGATGGAATTCAGTTTCTGAGAAGAAAAACTGATCAATAAACATGAGAATGTTTTTTTGTTATAATTTGAATGTAAAATGGGCTGCATTTACTTCAGTATCCAAAAATCCTGCAACTACTGTTCAATTTCAATAGATTTTTAAGTGTAATTTATTCATGGAATTTTCTGCAATATTAATAAATCTAATTAATCAATCCAATATCAGCAAAATTCAAGTAGAATTTAATTTAGATATTTCGACTAATTAAGTTAAAGGGATAGTTTCCTGTAGTTGAGTTACTAATGATAATTGGCTCACTTTTTACACACACTCAAGTGGTTCCATACCTTTATGAGTTTGTGTCACCTGTAATCTGTAACTGTTAACTTCCAAAGTATAGGAAAAACAAATGCTACACTGCAAAAATTGCTTTTCTTACTTAGATTTTTTGTCTTCTTTCTAGTCCAAATATCTAAAAATTCTTGTATCAAGAAGCATTTTCTAGGCAAGAAAAACATAATGTTTTGTTTTCAGAAATCATATGCCAAAATTAGGTGAGCTTTTTCTTAAAACAAGCTAAATAATCTGCCAATGGGGTTAACAAAATAATCTTCTTTTACCTTTTGACATAAGATTATTTTGCGTACCCCATTGGCAATTTTTTTAGCTTGTTTTAAGGACATTTTTAGATATTTGGACTTTGCAGTGTATGAAGTCAGTGGTTACATGTTTCCAGCATTTTCCCAAAATATCTTCTTTTGTGTTCAACAAGAAACTCATTTGGAACCCCCTAAGGGGCGAGTAAAAGATGAAAAAAAGTTTTTTTTAAAGTGGACTATCACTTTAAGAAGTAGCAAACATGTGTTTGTATTCTAAAATTAGCATATTATTAATGTTATGAGTTTGCTTGAAATATTCTTTGAAAATACAAATATGCAATATTGTTAAAAATGTCATTATAATGCAATAAACATGAAATTAAACCACCAGTAGTTAAATATCAAGCAAATAAATGGCTATATGAGAAATCATCACTTATACCCTTAAAACAGGGGTGTCCAAACTCGGTCCTGGAGGGCCGGTGTCCTGCAGATTTTAGCTCCAACTTGCCTCAACACACCTGCACGGATGTTTCTAGAAAGCCTAGTAAGTGCTTGATTAGCTAGCCCAGGTGTGTCTGATTGGGGTTGGAACTAAACTTTGCAGGACACCGGCCCTCCAGGACCGAGCTTGGACATGCCTGCCTTAAAAGGTGCACTATTTGAGGGAGCATCCTTTTGTAGTGGTGTCCAAAACCATAGTGAACATTTTGACCTGCACAGTCCCACAATGCACAGCACAATGCACAGCAACAGTGAGGCTGCGGTTGGAAGAAACCCAGGAAGTATAGGATCAGCACTGTGAACATTGCAACGACATGCTGTGGACTACAAACCTCCAGCTGTTGCCGCGATTTCAAACTGCAGGTATGGTGTAAGCATCACTTTAATATCATTCAGTTCAGTTTAATTGAAACAATTAAAAGCAATTTAGCATCAAACAACATCACAATCTTTTTAAGAGTAATGCACTAATGTGTTCTCAGTTCATGGCACCAGGTAAACACTATGGGGACACTTTCCTGCTTCAGCCAATGTAACCCGGTGAGCAATAAAACCATGCAGTCCTCTGTAGCATAACCTCATGTTGTCTGTAATAGTGTTGTCCCGGTACCGACGTTTTTAAAAATGTCTATTTCCCGCTAACATTGAAGCGCTGTTAAGCACGCTCTTAAACATCAGTGAAGTGCAGTGAACTGATGACCTTCACGACCAATCACAGTTATTTCTGTTGAGCATGTTAACACCATGGCAAATCAGAGCTGTTAAAGGACACGTTCAACACTGTTTTTTTGGACGTTTTTTTCAATTTCAGTACCAAAATTCAGTATCGTGACAGTTCTAATATAGTGAAAGAATCAGTTCATTAACTTGAGTTTGATAATTTGCATCTAAAGCGTATATTTGGGAAAGAAAGCGTTAGGTATGCCATTTCCTTTAACTTCGCTGAAAATGAGGTCTGATATCCCTTTTTGTTTTCACTATGCATTTAGAACAGACCTTCAGGTGAAATAATATATTTGTGTGGCTTTCTCTTCTCTTATAAGATATACAGCCAGGTACACAACGCGGACACCATTCCTGTGTGACTCCAGGTGGGTTAGTTCCCACCGCAGCCTTGATTTCACTTTTAAAATGGGGCCGCAAGAAATCAGTCTATAATGAGTATAGAAAGTGATGTACGCCAAAGTCCCTTTAAAGCCATTCTCACGTGGGTGATTTTAACCAACATTTGGTTATCTGAGACAAATTTGGTAAATTTGGCAGGTAATAAGGCTGGCCCACAGGATCAATGCAGAGACTCGTCTGTCACTGTGGTCTCATGCTCTCCACACCTCTACTCCATTTAGCCTCTAAATGAAAAATTTATTAATTCCGTGAGATTGTGTTGCTAAAATCTGTGGTGACAAAGAGCAATTGCTGACTTAAGGTGGAGACATTCTCTAGCTCATATATATATATATATATATATATATATATATATATATATATATATATATATATATATATATATATATCATCTGAGAATTATAGCCAAATTATTAAGTATGCTATCCATCTCAGATGCAGAAAAGCTAGTCCATGCTTTTATGACTTCTAGACTGGATTACTGTAATGCTCTGTTTGCTGGCGGCCCAGCATCCTCTATTAACAAACTTCAGCTAGTACAAAATGCAGCTGCCAGAGGTCTTACCAGGTCTAGAAAATATGATCACATCACCCCAATTTTATCCTCCTTACACTGGCTGCCTGTTAAGTTTCGTATTGAATTTAAAATATTGCTTCTTACCTATAAAGCTTTAAATAATCTAGCTCCTGTTTATCTAACCAACCTTCTGTCTCGCTACAATCTGGTAATACCTAGAAAAGTAAAGTCGAGTAATGGAGGTCGAGCCTTCTCATTTATGGCTCCCAAACTCTGGAATAGCCTTCCTGAAAATGTCCAAGGCTCAGACACACTCTCACAATTCAAAACTAGATTAAAAACCTATCTTTTTAGCAAAGCATACACTCAATGCATCACATAGTGGTATGATGCATGAATGTGCTCCATGCAGGTTTTTGCATCTCGTTAATATACAGTATGAACAGCAGCTATGCTAATTATTGTCTTTATTCTCTATTTCCACCTGGGAATACTCTTCCCAAGACCCCCAGAGATTATACAGCGCCACTGATGTGATCCAAGACCTGTGAAGAGATGATGCCAAGGTTTCCACAATCCCGGACCAGGCTGTATCCTGAGCAGCTGCTGTGGTGGTCATGGAGGAGTGAAGAGCATGTGTTTGATTCTTGTGAGAGCTGCCGAGTCTTCGCTGACGTCCAGTGTTCTTCAGCCTCCGGCGCCTAGACTGCAGCTATCCACAAGACGTTTGGCCATTTGAGAAATGGTCATGCCTAAGTGAGCCTGGTTTCGCTCTAGGTTTTTTTTCCTTCACTTTCACCCATTGAAGTTTTTTCCTCGCTGCTGTCACCACTGGCTTGCACAGTTCGGCACTTGTAGAGCTGCGCATCGATGGATTACTCTTCAGTGTTTGGATTCTCAGCAGTGAATATTAAACCACGCTGAACTGAACTAAACTGAACTTAAACTCTGAAAACTGAACTGACACTGTTTCAATTCACTATAATCTTCTATGTGAAGCTGCCTAGACACAATCTACATTGTAAAAGCGCTATAAAAATAAAGATGAATTGAAAAGATCAATTAAAAATGGCTTTGAAATCTAACTCATAATTATCTAAGAGTTTTCTTTTTTTAAAGGGGACAATACATTCTGTATACATTTTTAATCTTAATTAAACCCACAGCAGTCAAAATCAAATCAACAAAACTGGGACTGTCCTCTGAAAAAAGGGGCATCTGGTCACTGTGAACTTTCCCCCATTGATCCAACAGTAATTAAATGGTGCAGTTTCTTTAATGATAACAGTACCAAAAAAAAAAAAAGTTTAGAATTGCAACGTTTAATAAAATAAAATAGAAATCCAATAAAACAAAACTGATGTCAAGAGGGTTCAAACCCAATGAGACAATGAGCAGAGCTCAAACAATGCCAGACCGTCATCTGATCAAACTGAGGAACGTGAATGCACAAGCATAATGAACTGCAATGAAATACAAACATGTACGAGTTAATTAATCAAATAATGAACTGTCATGGCAGACTCAGATCAAACGATAATGTAGAACAAAGGAAACAGTGGCCTGCTGCATGACGCAAGCTGAACAAACTCTGACTTTTATCATACCTAGATAGGGTTTGATGCAGGAAAAAGTAGACGGGCAGCGCTAATTTGATTAACTTTTATAAATAGTCAACAAGAAACAAACCAGACTAGAAACACAAATGTGTACAAATCAAACAAACCAGCAAAAGAACAAGCTGAAACTGAGAACAAACACAGAGTTAACAAGGAACTAAACAAGGGTCAGGTGAACATAATCATTACCTAAGTAAGTAATAGGTATGGCATGGTTTATAAAAAAAAGAACTGTTTGGTTGTCTTGTCACTGTCTGTCTGTCTATCTGTCTGTATGTCTGTCTGTCTGTCTGTCTGTCTCTCTGTCTGTCTGTCTGTCTGTCTGTCTATCTATCTATCCATCTATCCATCTATCCATCTATCTATCTATCTATCTATCTATCTATCTATCTATCTATCTATCTATCTATCTATCTATCTATCTATCTATCTATTGTTCCCTTGTTTGTTTGTTTGTTTGTTTATCTATCTATTTATTATTTATTTTGCTTCGTTGCATCAGATATTTGTTCACTGCTGATTGGTCCAGTGTTGATTTGCAATCTCTAACCCTTTGGATGTAATCTCTAAATCTAAATGGGAACTTAATTGAGTAAAAACTGGCAAAAAACTGTTGGTCCAACAGGTCTTTAGAAGCAAAGATTAGCATACTAAAAGTCCTAAATAAAAAAATCTCCTGTACTCAATAATAATGATGGGTTCTGGGCCCCCCAGACTTCACTATGGTCGCTCCAAGCCTCAGCGCTCTGTGTGTGATGAATTTCATGGATGTCTAGAGCGTGTGTGTGTGTGTCTTTAAAGCCTCAGCACTGATGTTCAGTGGCTAAATCCCCCCTCCAGCGGATTCTGGGATATGACAGCATCTATGGTATCTGCATGTCTAGATTGTCCAGAAGGTGGCGTCTCATAGCTTCTCCTGTATTTTAGGGAAGATCAACAATAGTTCCTGCTGAGAGAACAATGGATTGATTCAGAACAATGATAGTCTGCAGTCTAAAGCTCCGGCTTTGTGTTGACTGAAAGTCAAGCAGCAGTGACACCTACTGGAACAAAAACAGATTACTCTATAATCATTTCTCTCTGTGCTGTTAGATAGTCTAAAGCTCATGGGTGTCATCCACAATATTATATAACAATATTAATAAACAAACTCAGATCTTACTGTCCTAATTAAATAATTAAAAATCAAGGCATGATCATATTTTATTTTGGTAAAATAAGTGTAATCTAGAGGCCTTTGCCTTTCATATAAGCCACTTCTGATTATATATATAAATTAAATGCAATGAAAAGTAGAAAAGGTTTTCATTATTTGTCACTGCATGATATGCTAATCAATATATTAAACAATTATTATTATTATTCATACATAATAAATTAAGATAAAAGCTAAAATTAAGCTAAAATACTAGCACTGTGCATTATCAAAGCTAAATCGCAATAAGCTTTTATTTTCCATAATGTTATTGTATGTTATTTTACAACAATCATTAAACTTGTAGGCGACGCAGTGGCGCAGTAGGTAGTGCTGTTGCCTCACAGCAAGAAGGTTGCTGGTTCGAGCCTCGGCTGGGTCAGTTGGCGTTTCTGTGTGGAGTTTGCATGTTCTCCCTGCATTTGCGTGGGTTTCCTCTGGGTTCCCCCACAGTCCAAAGACATGTGGTACAGGTGAATAGGCTAAATTGTCCATAGTGCATGAGTGTGTGTGGAAGTTTCTCAGAGATGAGTTGTGGCTGGATAGGCATCCACTGCGTAAAACATGTGCTGGATAAATTGGTGGTTCATTCCGCTGTGGGGACCCCAGATTAATAAAGGGACAATGAATGAAATTATTATACTTGTAGTAAAAATAAAATAATAATAAAAGCAGTGGGACATTTTCTGAAAACCAAGTAGCACTGTTAATTGACAGTGCCATTACTACTAATAGTCACAGTGGGTTTGAGTCGGGAAAAGTAGAGATGCAGAGCTAATTTTATTAACTTTCTTAAATAGTATAAAGAAACAAACTCGGCCCAGAACACAAATTCCTACAGATTAAACAAACCAGCACAAGAACAAGCTGAAACTGAGGACAATAAATACTCAGAGTTATTAAGAAACTAAACAAGGATCAGGTGGACATAATCATTAGTAATGTAAGTAAGTAATGTGTATTTATATAGCACATTTATTGTGTATGGCAATACACCCAAACGCTTTACAATTATGAGAGGGGGGTTTTTCCACACCAGCACCAGTGTGCAGTATTCACTTGGATGATGCAACGGCAGCCACAGGACAATGGTGCCAGTGCGCTCACCACACACCAGCTATTGGTAAAGTGGAGAGACAATGATAGAGCCAATTCAGTGGATGGGAATGATTGGTTAGGGCTGATGGAGGGAATTTGGCCAGGACACCAGGGTTACACCCCTACTCTTTACGAGAAGTGCCATGGGATTTTTAATAACCACAGAGAGTCAGGACCTTGGTTTAATTATCTCATCCAAACATGGATGAGATGACACATTACATTAGTAAGTAATAGAAACTGGACTGGCTATTTCGAAGGTTCCCATTGGAATGAAGGAATTCAAAAGTTACAATGATGGACACTTTGGGCCCTCATAATCCTTTCTACAGGGAGGTTAATTGGTTTGATGCACTGCATTCCATTCCTATGTTCCAATTCACCTTGAAGGGTTTACCAAGGAGTTAAGCTTTGAGCACTTTGGTTTAGTTTGGATATGGCCATACCTGCCAACACTCTCAATTTCCAGGGACCCTCCTGTATTTCACACCCATCTCCTGCCACCTTCCTGTTTTGTTATTTCCCCATGATAATTGTATGGACAAATCTAGTTTAAAATCACTTTTCTGTCCATGTTTGTCAAGTTGCCAGATCTTATATGATTCTCATCACCTCACACAATTGACAAAATGTTCAAATCTCAAAGCATTTTTAAACTCAATTTGGCAACATGCATTACAACCCAGTTGCGCTGTTGACTTCTGTGCAGGTGGCGGATGCGGGATTTAAATGTCAATGGTAGAAACATTATTTTATTATTATTTTTTTATTGTTGTACAGCCAAACAAATAAAATAAATGTAATAAAAGAAACTGAACAGCCAAAAATGACATGCCATCTGCCCATTTTATGATAGTATAAATGTGTATTATAGCCCGTACCATGTTACAGTGTTGTATAGATTAGCCTATGTTATGATTATAAATGTGTTTTTAATTTTCTGGATGTGAAGTGTCTCCTGAAGGACAGCGAGGACCCCTGTGAGCTGCAGACGTCAGCCGTTCCCCTCAGAGCTGCTGTATCGATGAAACCCCACGGCTTTCAATTAACCTTTCGCTTTAGACACTGACGCAAAAGCAAACGAGATGAGAGGACATTTTAATACTTCATCAAGATTTGTTTATTAAATAAAGTAACAAAGTCCAGCTGGAGCGCTTCTGATGCTGATTAAACGCTTATATCAACGCCGAATAAGACGTGTTTTGGAAATGACACAATTAAAGAGGTCTTCGTTTCGTAGGTTAACCACGTAGGTAGTTATTTAGAGCTGCTTTTTAGGGATGACCATGTTAGCTTCTCTTTATGTGTGTCTCACTGCGCTCTGTCTATGTGTTTGTACTGCTTGACTTTTTTTTTGGTCTTGTAACGGAGTCATAAATTGTGCTTGTACAAACAGTCCTTGGATCTGCATTGACTGAGAAGCAAAGGATTTTCTTGACTAAAATATCCTTTTGGAAATGTTCCTCAAAAGATTTATAGCAGCACAACTACTTTTGCACACTGTTTTTATGAACCAATCAGAACCAAAAGTTTAAGAACTCACGTCACTGATTGTTTGATCTGATGTTTTCAGGAATAACATTGCCTCAGGATCAAACATGACCTGTCATTCAGAGAACAAACCCTTTGTTAATCAATGTCTATATTACCATGAGAATTGATCTATCAATCATAAATATTCCTGACCATTCTAATAAATGTCATTGAATGAGAAGTTTGGCTGACTTAGAAGGAAGTGCTAATTTCATTGCTTTATTTAGAGGGCAGCATGATGGTTAAGTGGCTAGCATGATTGCCTCACACCATGAAGGTTGCTGGTTCAAGTCCCAGCTGGACCAAGAGGTCTTTCTTGTGGACTTTTCATGTTCTCCCTGTGTTCTAGTGGATTTCCTCTGGGGGTCCCCACAGTCCAAAAACATGCGGTATGGGTGAATTGGATAAGCCGAAGAAAAGTAAGTGAAGTTTATTTAGTTTATTAGTAGTTTATAATAATAAAACCAGTAGTAGTTGTTGTATTAATCAGTATTAGGGTGACAGTGTAACTGTTGTAAAAGTAGTAATAGTAGCATAGCTGTAATAGTAGTTGTTTTATTAGTAGTATAGTAGTTGTTGTTGTCGATGATTCTAAGGGCCCACTCCATTTTGAGGCTCCCAGAGTTACTATTATCACTTTCACCTTCGTCTGCGACTACCACAACCACGTTATCCCCTCCCTCCCCTTCACTTTCATGCGTGACAACACCAACTACCCACCCCCACCGCTCTTCACTTTCGTCCGCTACACCATCAGAATATTGTCATAGGGCCTGTATTGGCCAGCGGCATCCCTGGTTGCGAGTGTAATAGTAGTAGTTGCCAGGTAGGGCTCAACATCAGCACATGGCCTTTTTGTAATTACACTTGGAATTGCCAACCACCTGGCAAACATTTCTCCTCTGGCCAAACATCTTGTGTAGAGCTGCAGTCTGGGTGCTGGAGGCTTAAAAATGCTAAGTCACCTTTACACTGCACACGACATTCAGACACGACTGTCGGAATACGCCCCCTTGTGGCAGTCGCACAGAATTTTCAGTTTTGTCGTGCACTGTGGGAGAGAACCTGATTCACGCAGTGCCCAAAATAAAGGAGTGGAAAAAGCAAAAGCCTTTATTCTCTGTGTTCACCATGGTTAAATGAATGAATACTAGAAACTCATAGAGCGCTAAAAAATATACTTTTATTACTTATTTCTGAATAGAAATGCTTTTTTTAATAACTATTTTTTTCTGATGCAAAAAATAACAAAATAAAAACCTACTATTTCTAATCTCCCGCACACGGCCTGCATGCACAACACTGGAACACATCACATCCATTCGGCTGGTTGCATACAGCCTAGTCGCAGGAGTTCAAATATTTCAACGTATCCACAGCTCAAATCGGATCCGATTTTTTTCGCATATGGAGATGATCGGAACTCAGCTACCAGACTATTCTCTATTGGAAATGAATGACTTCCAGTCTGTCAATTGTCATTTATTGTGTGCAGTGCAAAGGTGGCTATAGTCATCCATCATGGGGTCTGTCACTGGGGTCTTTACAGGAACCAGTCTCATCTTGACACATCAATGACCACAACAACCATCTGCACAGAATACCGGTCAGGGGTGCCTTTCTGAAAACCATCGTTAGCCAACTAATGTCGCAAGTTCCATTGTTACAAACATAGTTTGTTGATTTGACATTTCTCAAATCCATCGTTCCAACTAACATTCGCAAACTGCGTCGCAAACTTCTATGCTTGCAACTACACCTCTGGAGCTCTAGTTAGAAACATAGTTCCTGTCTGTGTTCTATTCCCAGTTATTCACCCTATGTCCTATTGGTTTAGAACATTCTAACATTCAAAGTTGGAGTGATTTTTAAAAAAAAGCATTAAAGGTCACCTCTCTAGGTGTAATTTGCTTTCAAAGCATTTTTAAAGTTCAGTTTTAGCGATCTTCATGTTTACAATTGTGCTCCATTCGCAGTGCACTTTGAAAACATTGATGTCATTTTGAACACAGCCATGGCTCATGACGAAAGCTATAGGTGACCTATTATTTAAAAGCAGAATTTACGGTATGTCTCCAAAGCTTGTGAAAACAAAAAACATAGGTTAATACGTTAATGCTTTTAATTTACAGTAGATTATTTATTAAGTATCTGTACTGTACAGTTGAAGTCAGAATTATTAGTCCCCCTTTGAATTTTTTTTTCTTTTTTAAATATTTCCCAGATGATGTTTAACAGAGCAATGAAATTGTCACAGTATGTCTGATAATATTTTTTCTTCTGGAGAAAGTCTTATTTGTTTTATTTCGGCTAGAATGAAAGCAGTTTTACATTTTTTTAAATCCATTTTAAGGTCAAAATGATTAGCCCCTTCAAGCTATTTTTCCCAATAGTCTACAGAACAAACCATCATTATACAATAACTTGCCTAATTACCCTAACCTGCCTAGTTAACCTAATTAACCTAGTTAAGTCTTTAAATGTCACGCTTGAAAAATATCTAGTCAAATATTATTTACTGTCATCATGGCAAAGATAAAATAAATCAGTTATTAGAAATGAGTTATTAAAACTATTATGTTTAGAAATGTGTTGAAAAAAATCTTCTCTCCGCTAAACAGAAATTGTGGAAAAAATAAACGGGGGCTAATAATTCTGACTTCAACTGTATATGACATGGGCCTGTTGGTTAGAACATTTCTGCAGTGGTTTGCATGTGTCAAATTGTAGACTTAAAAAAAATAAATAAATAAAATAAACAATATCCTACTTAATAATAATAATAATAATAATAATAATAATAATAATAATAATAATGGCAGTTCATTCCACTGTGGCGACCCCGGATTAATAAAGGCACTAAGCCGAAAATAAAATAAATGAATGAATAATACTAATAATAATCGTCATCATCATTATCATTAACATTATTAATATTATTATTAAAGTAGGATTTTTTTTCCATTTCTTAATAAATAATAAATTTCATTTCTTATGAAATAGCCTCATTATTTATTTATTTATTTATTTATTTATATAATTTATATATGAGACTAGAATATTGTTCGCTTTTTAAAGTAATTTTATGGTTATTTTAGAATAGACTATGTAATATTCTCATTAATATTTGTAAAGGAAACACAGGCCCTATATGTGCCATTGACATATATTTAAATTAATATGGAAAACAAGTGCATGTTTTTACCAAAACTAATAATATATATTTTTTTAAATGATTGTGTGTGTAAAACAATATAATTTGCACAAAAAATATGGGGTTCTTCTCTAAAGAAGTTGTTACCACCCAGTTTAGAGCATCATTGTGGGCGTTTTAAGTTATAACTAACATGGTTCAACTGATGGATCTGCGACAGAGAAACTATGGGTGTTGGGAAACACCTCTACATCATTCTTTTCCCAAATGATGCATTATACTATGATAGACAGGCCCGAGTTGTCATTGTATGGGAAACGCACCCCTCATCAGCAATTTTGTAGACTCCAGGATTAAGAGAAAATACAGTTCCTGGCTGAGGTTGCCCTAATTACTGCAGCCTAACAACTCTTTAGAGGATTTGAATTTCAAAACTTACATCTTTTATGTGTATGCTAACGCAAAATAATGACTTTAATCTAGTTTTAAACTGACAGAGTGTGTCTACATCCAGAACTGTGTTGGCAAGGCTGTTCCAGAGTTTAGGTGCCAGTTTAGGTGCTTTTGATATTCGAGGAATAATCAATTGTCCAGCATTAATTGAGCACTGTGGACATCAGGGGCTGTAATACACAAGGAGCTCCCTTAAATACTGGGGAGCTGAGCCATTCAGAGCTTTGTAGGTAGTCAATAAGATTTAAAAATGTATACGATGTTTAACAGGGAGCCAATGCAGTTCTGACAGAACCAGACTAATATGATCATATTTTTTAGTTCTTGAAAGCACTCTAGCAGCTGCATTATGATCCAGCTGAAGTTTGTTGATTAGGCCTACAGGGGGAACCACCTTATGACACACTACAGTAGTCTAACCGAGAGGTTATGAAAGCATTAATAAGCATTCTGCCTTAGACATTGATAGCATATTTTTTTGCAGTTTTTGTTTTTGCGTATCCACCAGAGGCCGATGTGTACGCTTGTTCAGTTGTCAAATTTCTCTCGTGAGTGCCATTTGCTCCGGCTCTTCTTCCATAAATCCACCAATAGCTGCTGTCAACTGACTGACTGACCGACCGGCGGACCGACTGATCCACCCACCACCCTCTTTCCTAAACCCAACCGACAGTGTTTTCAAAATCAATCCAGAAAAAGAAAAGCCTACACGGCCGCCTGATTTTTACCACGTTTTTAGATTTTACCACATTCTCACCCTGTTATCTACTTGTTTATTTTATTTTTTGGATTTCGTTTTAGTCTTACCTGCTTTTTGAAACCTTTTCTTCGGCAGACTTCGTTGCAGTCAAGTCCACTCCACGTCACACTGATTTATGCAACTAGCCTCTGGACAAGCTTGTAACAGTGGAAAAGCCGTCCACATGGAGGTAAACTGTCAGCTGGTAAGCACGAAAAGGAATGCTGTCATATTGCCCTGTTTTAAAGACAAAATGCAGCCATACATACCTCTGGCTACATAATTCGCGATCTCCAGAAATGTATATAGGGCTACATTTTCAGAATAAGCCTATGTTGTTGAAATGTGGCCTTCAAATTACAAGTCGCTATCAAATATCCAAATATCACCCTCAAATTTTTGACTAAAGATGCGAACTGAACTGAATTTTTTTCAAGAGCTAGACACTATTCCAGCAGTTTTACTGCGAGAGGTTTTTGGCTATGAAGCAAGACCTCAGTTTAATCTGAATTTAGTTATTAATGTCCTATTACACACAGTACAGGTGTTTAGAATTCTGGTCAATGAGAATGAGCTGGGGCTGCGTGAGGTGAGTCTTTAAAGCTTCATGAGTTATTTGGAGAAAATGAATAGAGCTTTTACTCGCAGAGCCCAGCTGTTGTGCTCTACAGTGCAGAAGATCCTGGAGCACATGCTGAATCGTCAGTAAAAGTGCAGTCGACAGCCTTACATAACAGAGGCAAGGACTCCTGTGGCCTCGGGCTACGACAGACACTACCAGTGCAAGAAGCACCCACAACGGTCAGCAAATGGATAGTTAAGATAAATATGAATAAATAAAGCACTGATTTAAAAAATAAAAAACGATGCCATTTAGATTTTCAAAACTAAAATGTAATTTCTTACATAAAGAATGTTATTTTGTTTTAAGTTCTACCTGAAAAAAGCTCATTATTTTTTTTCCTATTCATTCCTTTAAAATGTTTATGTGTCTATATGTGAAGTTTATAGCAAAAACTGATGACTCAGTGTTTGTTCGTTTTCAATAAACTGTGATTCATGAAAATGAATCAAATCTGGTTTTGCCTATATTCCATTCATTTGATAATATATTACTTTTTGTCCCGTTTTTGAAGGTACAATTCATGCTTTTATTAAACCATTAATACTTTTAACTCAATAAACTACTAATTTGCTTGCTTATTGACAGTTAATATGGTAGTAGTTAAGTTAGGTATGTAGAATAAAAGTACACTGTAAAAAAACACGCCAGCAGAGGAAGCCCTCGCCCGACTACTGACTCAGCTCTGCTCCCTCTGTGCCCACTTCCTGTTTGGCCTGTATATCAGTGAGAACCATAGACTGTAAAATATATGGACGGAGTATCCGTGACGTCACCCATAGGTTTCTGAAGAGCGCAAAAGAAGCCACAAGTAGCTTTACGTTATATGTATCTCTTATTCAATTTATTGTATTTTTTCCCCTTCTTTACTGTTTTATCCCCCTGGCATCTTTTATGTTCCTTATATAGTTCCTAATGTGTCATTATGCTGTAATAATTTACTGTTTAATAAAAAAAAAAAAAAAAAAAGAAGCCACAAGTAGGCGCGGCCAACCGTCGCCATTTTGTTCGCGCGTCATCGCACGCACGGCGGGATACCAAACAAGGGCAAAGAGGCGGAGAGTGGGCGGAGCTTGCTTAGACCTGGCAGACAGACTTTACTTTGGGAGAAACGCTTGATACTTTATTACCTGCGACTCGTTTGTGTTCTGACCACATGTGCTTGGCTGTACACTATATCAGTAAAGTGATTAGACTTTCAAAAACACTGTTGTAATACATTGAGCCACTAAACATTGCTCTTATGACGTTTTTCTACAGGAGGTAAACGCGAATTACATCCAAGCACTTCAGATATAGTGTGTGTTAGTAAATGCAAGACTATTGATGAACTCCAGCATAACACTGTATGACAACGCTTCAGATGACTGTTCTAGAGCCTACAGCTAATCAATCTGTCACATTCTGGAGTGCTTTACGGGTCTAAAGAAAAATATTAATGATAAATGATCTTAAATCAAACAAATACATTTATAGAGATGGTATACAAGTATATAACTTTACTCACATGGGAAACGAGGCCACGTGAATGGTTTGTGAGCACAAAACAAAACAAAAATACGATGAATATGCCGAGATCAGTGGCTAATCTGCCGGATTCAGCTGAGGTGAAGTGACGGCGACCAGCGAGACCTAGCTGTCACTCAAGTGGCCACGCCCTTAATTATGCAAACTTAAAATAACCTAATATAAAGGAAATGGATGAGTTATAAAAAAATTCACCCCCCTCACAGTTGTCATGGAGGGTAATAATAGCTATATGAACCAAAATCGTTCTTTGTACCAGGCTGTAAACACCTTTTTTCCTGCTGTAAAGTTGGCCATTCTAACAGTGGGCTCAATTGCACTTTGCTCTATTATGGAGCCAGGACTAGCGGAATTTTGATGAATTGCAGTTTCAGTTACTTCCGTATTGGCCTCCCGAGGGAGAGCGGGAGGTTGCCGCTTGGTGAGAACTCAAACTAGAGCTGTGTCCCAAATGGCACACTATACACTTTTGCACTTACACACTCAACAGCATAATATATGTATGTAGTGTCGTCCCAAATCGAACACTAATTTTTTTTACTAAGCGAAATTAAAACCGTTTCCCTGATGACATTTGACGGTTGCCAAATCAGTGAAATAAATGACCAAACTGCCCAATAATACCTGCCATTAGTATAACCGCATTCACCATCTGGAGGTGCTATAATCACTCTCGTAGGAGAATTTTGCTTATCCAACATGTGCGCCCGATAGCTCCGCCCCTTCCGCTAGTTGAGCAAAACTGCATCTATGAGTGCGAGAAGTGTCGAACATTCCACGCTTCATTTAACAGGCTGAATGAGTGCATCATCCGGGTAATTAAAGCGCACTTACTATTTGTAAAGTTTTCAGTGTGAATGCACTACTTACACTATTTATACTACAAAATGGCGCAGAATAGTGCGATTCGGGACGCACCTCGTGTTTCCTTACGAAGTATTGCCAGTTTACCTGCCTTACCAAGCGTTGTTCCAAGTGACTCCCATGACTGCTATCCTGTGTATGACCCTGCCTGTTCTGGTCACGTACGTTCTTTGTCTTTGCCCTTTTGATCCGCTTTGGACTGATTGCAGCATGCAAAACCCTCGCGGTCGTTAGTAAACCATTCCAAAGAGGCACCTCTTTTAAGGGCGTCACACACCGGATGCTCCGCTCGGCGCCGCGACATGGCGCACACATGACAGTTGAAAGTATCACAGGCCAGACGCGCACATTCGCATGCTATTTAAAATGAAACTAATCAGATGACGCTCCATGGCATGGCAGAAATATGAACTGTGTCCTAAGTTGTGGCTAGGCGCCGCCGACAGCCGCCGACATGCGGCGCCGGGGTGTGTACCCTGATAGAAACCTGTGCTTAGAATTCTAAAATGCATGGTGCTGCGTGGCGCTACGCGGCGCTTCTTGTGTGTGACCCCCTTTAATACATAAAGTGCGTTCGATGTGATCAGCCCCTTAGGTTGTAGTCTTTAAAAACAGCAATACTTTCTTGGTATATTAGACATACCGTTTTCTGTCCGATATTGGTGAAGAAGTATTTTGTTGTCCATTCTTCTTTAAACACACAACATTCAGAGTAAATTTTTCATTTTTTTTGCCTGACTCATTTTCAGTTATTAACGGTCGAATGCATTTTAATATCTGAGAGCGTTCTAATTCTACTGGTTGCACTAACTGTACCGCGTGCAATACTGCCATCAAATGGCGTTCACTTGTAATTGCATCATTAATTTACCAATTCCGAACCAAACGTTGCTCAGAGGCAGCATTTTAAAAACACCTCTGTTCTATACAGTATGAATGTCAGTAGTATGAATGGAACTCATACGTACTACATCCACCATTTTGTCATCATCAATTGACCTACCCACATCAATTGTGAAGCTTCCCTCCAAATCATGAAGTCTCTCGCGGTGCATCCATCCAATGCGCACTTTAGAATCTCTGAAGTAGTAGGTCATTCAGGTACTTCTCACATACTGTTTTTTGAATTCTTTAAATTCGGACAGACTACTCGGCTCGCATACTGTTTTTAGTGTACCATATAATATGGAAGTATGAGATTTCGGATGCAGCTTAATTGTTTTCAAGGTAAGTGGTTGCAAACAATTTATATGGGCTGACTTTAAACAAACAAATTAAGTTGAACATTAATTAACAGCTTTATAAATTGTTTGCAACCACTTACCTCAAAAAATGTGCAAATTTAATGAATATTTTTTTTTCAGTAAACATAAAGATACTTGTCATCTTGACTTTTTGTCATAAAATGTTTCACAATGTACTGATAATCGGCCAATATCTTATTAATATTAATAAGCAGGTAAAAAGGCAGTAGTTAATAGTGGGAACTGGTATTCAAACTGTTCCAACACAAGCTCATTGTGAAAACATACCCCGTATACATTTCTGGAGAGTGCGAATTATGTATAGCCAGAAGTATGTATGGCTGCATTTCGTCTTTCAAATGAACGCTACGGGGAAGTATGACGCCGCCATTGGCTTCAGTTTCTTTTCGCACTACCAGTTAACTGCACACCTCCTCCATGTGGACGGCATTTCCATTGTTACCAGTTTGCCCAGTAGCTTGCCATGTACGTTGGTGGACTTGAGATGCAGAGAGGAGTTGACTGCAACGATGAGGTTCGAGTACAGCGAAGAATGGTTCCAGAAAGCTGGTAAAACGTAAAAAAAAGGCAAAAAAATTGATAAACAAGTATATAACAGGATAAGAACGTGGTAAAATCTGAAAACGTGGTAAAAATCAGGCGAGGGCTTTTCTTTTTCTGGATTGCTTTTGAAAACGCTGTCCGTTGTGTTTCGTGGAGGCGGTGATCGGGTCATTCGGTGCTTTTGAAAACAATATCGGTTGGGTTTAGGGAAGGAGTGGGTAGGGGTTTCAGTTGGTCAGTCAATCAGTCATTCAGGTTGTCGACAGCGGCCTCTGGTGGATTTGCGCGAGAAGAGCAGGCGTGAATAGCACTCGCGAGAGAAATTTGAGATCAGAAAAAGGATACACAGTGGGCTCTGGTGGATTCACGAAAACAAAAACTGCAAAAAAAAGTACTTCCTGGGACAAATTTCGTGCTCTCCACAAATGTTTACAGGGGTACATATCAGTAACGAGCCTGGGTTGCACTAAAGTGTTACCAAATTTTGCTAGTGAAATTTACTTAATAATTAATTCCTTTTACAGTTTGTCTTACTCTCACTTTACACTTATCACTCTGGTAAAAGCCATGAGCGAGTCAGCCGAGCAATAATGATGAAGGAAAAGGTTATAAAATGCTCAGTTAATCATTTATTAAACATTCTTTCTGCCTCTTCAATAAATCATATACAGTCTGTCTCCATCTTGTTATTTTTTAATGCCTGCTTAATTTCAGTCTCTGGACTCGAGCTGGTCTGAAACGTGAGGGCATCTGATCTCGGCTGACATGGAAAGCGGGTGCTGTTTTTTTTCTTTGACGCTGATAGAAGCTGAAGCTTTAGAAGTGTACGAGGCTCTCACGTGACAGAGGAATGTCGCAGCTGCGTGAGCTGTGTTTGTATTATTTCATCAGCCCACAATCCTCAAGCTCTCTCTTACATTCGTCTCTCTTAGTGAAAAAAAATGTGCTTGACACAGTCCTATAATGTTTTAAAAATGAGTTTTGAATCATAGAGTGCCTACACGCTTAGAAAAGTCATATAATATATTGTTGGTAACATTTTACATAGCAGTACACACTGTAAAAAATGCAGGGTTCAACACAATTCATTCATATTGTCCTAACACAAATCAATTAAGTTAACTTAACACTTTTAACAAATTTATGTGGATTGAACATAAAAAAATTAAGTTGTCCCAATGCAATCTCAAGAATTGTGTTGTTTCAGGTCATTTTAAATAAGTAGTTTGAACGAGCAAAAAAGAATATTTTTTGAGTGCACGAATAACGATGTGCTAATATGTAAATGAAACATTACTTCATTAGGATCTAATAATGAGTTTAGCTAAATGTAACTAGCTTGACCTGTTAATGTATCTTTATGTCATGACTTTACTTGCAGGGGCACATTTTCGTTAACTCACTCTTAACTACTCGTGAACTGCTGTGCTTAAACATAACTCTGATGTACATACATCTAGTACGTGTTTACATTGAAAAACAACAGTAAAGTCTTGTTTACATCATAATGAATGGTTTACACGTAGTAGTTCATACAGCACAAGCCCTGTTCTCAGCTTTAATGTGCGCCTTCAACCCAACCACTTGTCAAATATACTTTCCTGGCCCCGAGGTAGAGATATTATTCAGCTTCACTCCTAAATAGAGAGAGATTCTTATGACGATGATCTGAACTGACAACTTTACTGAGAAGGGCAACTATTTTTTTCTCTTTTTGCAGGAGAAAAAGAGATGAAGAAGATGAGAAAACTCCACAGTGACTCAACCCTCTGAGGTAAAGTAACATTAGCAAGGATGCTAGTTGACTTATAATTGAAGACAGATGAAAAATTACTATAGTACCCTAATTTATACTAAATACTGTTTTTGAACCATACTAGTAAATAATTTGATATATTAATATTAAAGTCTTTGTGAAAGCAAACTTTACAATGTTTATTTTGCTGAAGTTAGCACACATTGTATGTTTTTAGGTAATTAATTAATCCATGCAAGTTAATTAAAAAAATAAAGTTAGATTTGGCACTATTCAAAGTCTGAGAGCTCAAGGTTTCCGCTATTGGAGTAGTGGTTCTTCTCTGTTGAGTATATTATCGTTATTCTTGTTCCTCTTTAACATTAGTTAGCAAAAAGAAAGCACTGGCCCCTACTCAGCCAAAGGCAGCAGTTTAAACAAGGACCGGAATTGAGAACCACTGCTTTAAGGCAAGTCATTTCACTTGGCAGCCATCTTTGAAATTCCTCTCGGGCAGTATCCTCTGGCATTCTGCTCGAATGGGGAAACATCAAATTCTCCAAAACTGTTTGCCAAGCTTATGATTACATTTCAACACAGGCTCATTCTGAAAACGTAGTCCCACGGATGTTTCTGGAGACCGCGAATTATGTAGCCGAAGGTACGTTTGGCTGCATTTCATTTTTTAAACACTATAGGGTGATATGATGCTGTTCCTTTTTTCGCTTACCAGCTGACCGCTTACCTCCATGTGGAGGGCCTTCCCGCTGCAACCAGTTTGACCAGTTAGCTCGTTGTGTACGTCGGTGGACTTGAAACACAGAGAGGAGTTGACCATGACGACGACGATGGGGTTCGAGTCCGGGGAAGAGCGGTTCCAGAAATCAGGCAAAAGACGAGGCAAGACAAAAACATAATGTAAAAAATAAAATGAACAAGTGAATAACAGGGTGAGAATGTGGTAAAATCCGAAAATGTGGTAAAAATCAGATGAGGGCTTTTCTTTTTCTGATTGGCCTTTGTAAATCGTTAGTTGGGTTTCGGGACGTAAGTGGGTGGGCGGGCCAATCGTTAAAATTGGTTGGGTTTAGGGAAGGAGGAGGGTGGTTCTGTCGATTGGTCGGCCGGCCAGTCAGTCATCCAGTCATTCAGTCAGTCAGTCAGACAGACAGTCGGTCAACAGCGGCCTCTGATGAGTTTACGCGAGAACAGCGGGCGCGAACGGCACTTACGAGAGAAATTTGAGATCTGAAAAAGCGCACACAGCGGCCTCTCGTGGATTTGCGAAAACAAAAACTGCAAAAATACGCACCTCCCGGGACATATTTCGCGGTCTCCAGAAATATCCATAGGACTACATTTTCAGAATGAGCCTGGGTTGTTACAGTTCATACAGCATTTGAATCACCAATAAAATTAAACTGTCTCTTTAATTTTGTTTCTAAATGTTCAAATGACATTTTTTCAGGTTGCCCAAGCTAACGAGTACTCAAACGAATCCAGATTACAACCCCAGTCTCTTTTATGGCTGTTTCTGTTTATGTGTTACCAGGGCTTGACATTAACGCCCGCCAACCCGCCAAGTACGAGTAGCTTTCAGCTGTGGCGGTTTAGACAGCTGCTCCCACTAGCCACTTTGGCTGGTTAAAGATCATTTTTAAATTGTAGTTTTCTTAAAAGCCGGGTTTGACAATAAAGATGGCCCAATATTCGTGCAAATGTGATCTCAGAATCGAGAAGCAGCACGACTGACATAAATATTGTGTTCGCGCAAGCAAAAGAAAGCAGGTGAATACCAAATGAAAGGATGTACACCTTTATAACTACAAATAGTAACTACAGTTATTTTTGTTATTATAGTTTATTAACCTTTTTTTTACAATAACATTGCTTTAATATGAGATTACCTCCCTGTTTATGTGTAGTTAACTGGTGATCTGGGACCTTTAGCCAGGACACCTTACTGTGCATATTTTAGACAACAGTTCTTTTTTAAATGCCAATTTTTTTTAATAGAAAAGTTTTGTTGCATTAAAAGTGCATGTATACAGCTAAATTTTGCTTGTTTTGACACATTTTAAATTTGTGGCTAAGAAATAATTATTTAATTTTGGTGTGGTCAACGATAAATTAGCTAAATCCTTAATTTATAGCTCTGAAAAGTCATGTGAAATAAAAACTAATTCCAATGCGACACAACCCATTTGCTCATGCACATTGCGCAAGCAAAAAATACACAAAAAGTAAAATGACTGAAGAGGCATGTGGACATAACACAACATCTAAATCAAGCAATTTTAGCATGTCAAAGTCAAATTTATGCGTATGAAATATATTTTCCCAACAACAAATATATATATATATATATATATATATATATATATATATATATATATATATATATATATATATATATATATTTTGGCTAGTGAAAATGGCGAGTGGCTAGTAATGTTGGAAATCTACTAGCCACAGTGGCTGGTGATAAAAAAAGTTAATGTCAAGCTCTGTGTGTTAGCAACACACAATCTCACGGCAATTCTTAACAATTTGATTTAGTAGCTAATTCGGATGAATTCATATGATCTCATTAATACAATTTAGCACGATTTGCTCATCCCCCAATGACGATTGGGTTTAGGGGTGAGGTTGGGTGCCATGCCTCCTTTTTAAAATTCATTTTCGCATGACTGAACTCGTACGAATTAGCACAAATTAGCCACTAAACTGACAAAATGTAAAAAAGTTATGTTTCCTTGTGAGATCAAGCTGATATTACATCAATCATCCACTGATAAATGTCTCGTCCGATTATGCTGGTCCTTTAAATTAATTCCCAACTTGGTCTTGATGACAAATCTCATTGCAAAATGACAGCAGCCTTTTTGTTTACAGGTTTGTGGGCGTTTGAGTAGTTGCTGTCTTGTGATGTGCTTTTGATGGGATGGATCGTATCTAGCATTTGTTCCACACAGATTACAAAACCAGAGAACATTTGTTTTCAAGTGTAGTTGGTTTGTTTAAAAGTAAAAATGTGAAGTTTTATGTCGATATATTTCTCATGTTTGTGAAGCAGAGGGTTCATAACAACTGCAGAAACATAAAGTCTGTCAGAAAGAACACACGTTTGTACTGAGACCCTCCCCTGGAGAATCGCCTTCTTTATTAGAAAGCAGGGCTTCGTTCACCATATTGACCATTGCATGAACACACTTGTTTGTAGAGCAAGCGGTTTGACCATTTTCTGACATTTATTTTGCTAGTTATTTCACCCAAAGGTGACTGAATCGGAAGTTCTAAAACAATCGCAAAAACATTATACATTAAAGAATAAGGCCAATAATGTCATGTGAGAGAATTTATGAATGAGAGTAAAGCAACACAACTGGTGCAGGTAGGCCATGTGCTCATGATAAATGGCAGTCACATAGTCACATTCATACTATATAGAACGTACTTTTCTAATAGTTGTGCAGTAAATTCAAATGGTACAGCGATTTCAGACGCAGCCTTTGACTCATTATACCAAAAAGCTCAGCAATCTAGTTTCTAGTTTCAGACTTTAATCTGTTGTGGTAATAGAAGTTGCTATGATAACACAATTATAGTAATATACTGTAAACAAATTAGCCAATACACAACATTTTCTACATTTATAAGGTAGATTATGGTCCAATCCCAATTCTACCACTTAGCCCTTCCCCTAACCCCTACCCCTCATTTTGCTCATTCCTGTGAAGGGGTAGGGGTGTACAAAATCTCTTTAGCTAGAGCTAAGGGAAAGGGGTAAATACCCAGCCTGATCTCACGAGAAAACGTAAGTATTTTACGTTTTGTCAGTTTAGTGGCTAATTCGTACGAGTTCAGTCGTACGAAATTGTACGATTTTAAAAAGGAGGCGTGGCACCTAACCCCACCCCTAAACCCAACCGTCATTGGCGGATGAGCAAATCATACTAAATTGTACGAATTAGATCGTACGAATTCGTACAAATTAGCCACTAAATCAAAAGGTTACGAATTGCCATGAGATTGTGTTGAAATACCCCTACAAACTAAGATTTTTCAGGACCACACTCGAAACCAAGGGGTAAGAAAATTTCCCAGAATACACCAGCTACAATGGCAGGATTGCTGCACCCGGAAGTAAGGAGGTCCACAAATTAGTATTTTTTGTCATTATTACGAATTTTTACCACAAACAAGCACATGTTTTAATATATTCATAACCGCATTCGTGTTTTACTGTCATGCTTTAAAAAAAAACGCTAAAATAAAAACCACTAAATTTCACAATCTATAATCCATAATCATAACTCCTGTATAGCAGTTCAACAACATTCTGACACTCGATAACACTGAAATACCCTGTCAGTAATGTCTAGTGGCTGGAAATGGGCTTTTTACAGCGTCTGCTATAATGTTCATGTTGTTTTTATGTTTACATAAATATGGCCACTGTGTAAATGCGCAGTATAGTTATGATCTCATTTCCACATTAGATCTTTATGATAACATAATATATGCCTTCAGGTAGATTTCCTGAAGATATAAACCAAAAAATAACACAACTGGAATAACTACAGCAGTCGCGACCGTGTGATCTCATATGAAGCAAGAGATCGCGATGATATCTGATGATGTGTGCAGGTGCTGTAGTGCTGTCCCAATTCTTAGGGGTAAATTTTAAAGCCCTTCCCCTTCACCCTCAGTTTTAAGGGGGAAGGGGAAGGGGTAGGTGTACAAAAATATAATTGGGATTGGGTCTAAATGACAATACACCAGTACACTGTAGTAAAACTAAAGCCTATACTACAGTATTTATTACACTTCATCGGTTTATTTTAATTAACATTATAGATTGCTGTAGTGTTTATTAACAAAATGTTGTAAGTACTACATTTTACAATGGCATGTTTAAAAAAACACTAAACTACAGTAATTTTTCCACTCAGGTGATGTTCATTGCTGTTTGAAAATGTTGCAGCAGAAATCGAGACTCGTCAGACCGGACAACATTTTTCCAATCATCTATTGTCCAGTTTCGGTGAGCCTGTGTGAATTGAAGCCTCAGTTTCCTGTTCTTAGCTGACAGGAGTGGCACCCGGTGTGGTCTTCTGCTGCTGTAGCCCATTCACCTCAAGGTTGGACGTGTTGTGCGTTCAGAGATGCTCTTCTGCATACCATGGTTCTAACGAGTGGTTATTTGAGATATTTTTTCTTTTTCTGACCATTCTCTGTAAACCATTGAGATGGTCATGCATGAAAATCCCAGTATATCAGCCATTTCTGAAATACACAGACCAACACATCTGGCACCAACAACCATGCCACGCTCAAAATCATTTAAATCACCTTTCTTCCCCATTCTGATGCTTGATTTGAACTGCAGCAGATTGTCTTTACCATGTCTACATGCCTAAATACATTAAGTTGCTGCCATGTGATTGGCTGATTAGACATTTACGTTAACGAGCAGTTGGACAGGTCTACCTAAAAAGTGGCCGGTGAGTGTATATATGTGAGACTACAGAAATAAACATTTGTACACATTCTGCTGGCATTGCTATAGATTATATTTCGTATGCGCTAGAAGTAGCAACAAGCACATTTTTACATTTCCAAGTTAAGAAACGACAGGCCCACATTATCTATATGCACGTTTTATTCCACTTTGGATTTCCAAATCACATCCTGTAAAAAACAGCTAGTCCATTGGGAAAATAGTGACCTTTTAAATAGTTGCTATAAAACTGATAATACAAACAATGTTAGAATCACACAAACCATTGGTTAAATCAATTAAATATCAATAAAATTTCTAAAAATCTGTTATATTTAGTAAATTGAAAATTGTGCACCTACTAAATATACAAAACGAGTCTTTAAAGATGTTAAAAATAAGAATTTTAGTCAGAACCCAATACCTTGACGTAATCATAAAGTACAAGGTTAATAATGTAGTGTACCAACAACAAAGAAAAAATGTATATGTAAAAGCACTATTGCAGGACAGGAATGTTTTTATCCATTGAAAATTGCGAAAAGTGGAAATTCATAGCTGAATAAAGTGGGTAAAGGTCAAGTTAAAACTTCAGTTCATCTCTTTACCAGCTATAATATGGACAGTCTTCTGTCAAAAAGGTGTCTGTAATGTTTACTGAAGTTGACAAACTGAACAGTAGAGGCAGTAAAACACAAACAACTTTAATCCTTTTAGAGATGAAACATGGTTCAATGTTATCCTTTACAGATATATGTGCAATAACCAGTGTAATAAAACATTGCCACACAGTCATCTTTATCCATTAAGTGCCACAAACCATACATTTAACTTTAAAACTGCCATTATATGTTGACACAGGCACATATTTTGTTGAGCCTGGTTTGTTTATTTGCTTTTATTGCTTTAACCTTTATTATGGCAGTGATTTACTGCATTAAAATCTGAAACAGACCTTATTAAAAAGCCTAAAACAGTATTTTAAAGCATAATTTCCCAAAAAATGAGAATTTGTTGTTATTTTATTAAAGAGCCCATATTATACATGAAATAGGGTCATATTTAGGTTGTAAGGGTCTCCAACAACAGTCTAATATGCATGCAAGGTCATAAAACACTTTGATGGTCTTATAATCTGCATTTATTTTTACCTAATTATCCCAGCGACTCCCATATGAATCATTCAGCGATTCATTTGTTCCCAACCCCCTCCTCAGCGCGAAGCTAATCTGCGCTGATTGGACCGATGACAGCCTGCTGCGATTGGTCGACAGTGACAGGCTTCAGCACGAGACAGAGTGAAATGCCCAGCTGGTAATCAACTATATAAAAGTAGTTACAGTGCACACGCGCTTCATAGTGTAAGGCTTTTTTCACACACACACACAACCCTCCTCAGAAGAACTGGGGAGATCGACGCGAGTCTCTCCCTCTCCCTCTCCCTCTCTCACACACACACACACAACGCTCCTCAGAAGAACTAGGGAAAGCGAAGCGAGTCTCTCTCTCTCTCTCTCTCTCTCTCTCTCTCTCTCACACACACACACACAACGCTCCTCAGAAAAACTAGGGAAAGCAACGCGAGTCTCTCTCTCTCTCTCTCACACACACAACGCTCCTCAGAAGAACTAGGGAAAGCGACGCGAGTCTTTCTCTCTCTCTCTCTCTCTCACACACACACACACACACACACACACACAACGCTCCTCAGAAGAACTAGGGAAAGTGACACAAGTCTCCTGTCTCCTAGCTTACGATCGATCGCCATAGCAACGACAAACGGCAGTGGAACGCGAGCTCACAAAAGCCTTTAACGTTAAATCCGTAAACAAAGCGGCACGCGTCGCGTTTTTAACGTGGCTTACATGTGATAAGAGAATATAAAGAGTAACCGCGTGTACTGTACCAGGTTAACAACTCATCTTTGGGTAGAGACTGTCAATATTATCCATCTGAGCACAGCGTGACTTCATTCGACCGGCGGCGTCTGTGTGTGTGTGTCTAGTGTTTTTTCTGTGTTAGTGGGCGGGGCCGCAGGTTTCAAATCTCCCTGGTTTGCGCGCGTAACTACTGGCGAGGCTTGTGTTTCGTGGCTGCGTCATCGCGAAACACCTAATGACTCGTTATCAAGGCGACTCGTTTGAAGCACTATGAGTCGACTCTTTTATAGATGAATCAATAGTTTTAAACACTGTACACTTACAGATTTAAGCCTTAGCTGGATATTTCACTTCACTTAGAGCTGTGTTACACACTACATGGAAGGGCATTTTCAAAAACCCATAATATGGGCTCTTTAACTCTCGGGTCATAATATTGTAAATAATGCTCAGTTTCTTGCACAGACTGATTGATTTATCATAGTTCCACCTAAAATTCTTCTTTATTTTTCTACTGTAAATAAAAAGTCATTTACATCTTGGATGGACTGAGCAAATTAACAGAAAATTCTTTTTTTTAGGTGAACTGTCCCTTAAAATAGTTATTGGTCCAACTGGCTTGGATTGGTTTTAACAAATCATTTCAGAAGGTTAATCAAAGACTACAAAGTCAAACTTTTTGGGGGGCATTTAATATGACAAAATGTACACATTTGGACCTGGAAACTGTTTTAGAAATGTACGGGTCTATTCAGATAATCTGTGCACTTCTTGCTACAACCCTGGAGCTAATAGTTTTCATCTAAAGTGCAACTGCATTTGCATTATATAATCATTTAAGCCAATATCATTTAAAAATGAAATGTTACAATAGGAACAATCATGGAAACAAATCATTATTTAGACAAATAAATGTGGTGGTGGATTAAAATAAAAGTAAACACAACAGAATATACAATATTACAATACATTGTGAATGTTAGTGTAAAAGAAAGGCTAAGCAAAGGGACATTAGTCGGGTTAGACGCCATTTTGATTTTACCCTCAATAAAAAAAGAGGCTGAGAAACAGACTCCTCCTCTTTCGTCTTATCCTGTAAGGGATAAACTAAAGGCCCTGATATACTTCAAGCTAAGTTTTTCTTCATATATAAACATACAACATACCATCAGTGAACATTCTAATGCCATCAACACTGCTGAGAGTGATGTTTCTTGAATATGTAAAGATCTGATGTGCGTGTCAATGAGAAATAAACACAAACAAGTATGGATAAGAAAGTATCTGATCATAGAGATGTGGATGTTTGCAATAAAATATCATAAAACATTTGCTACTTCAGTTTCTGCTATAAATCAGCTCTTACGTGTAACTGAAGAGAAGAAATTAACTTTTCTATGAGGTAGGCGGAGCCAGAAAGCCACGCCTATTACATAATCAACAACCAATGATACTTCAAAAGTGTTTGACAGCACCTTTTCTAGAAATTTTGCTTTTGATATGAAACAAACTCAAAATGAACCTGGTTTTGGACTTTATTTTAAATTATATCATAGGAGTTTTTTACTTGAAGTATATCAGGGAATTTACAGTGTTTACAACGTGCTGTACAAGAGTCCATCATCACTCCGTTTTCACAGGTTTAGAAACTGTCAAACAAACAATACATTCCATTAATCACATTGTATGTTCTGTTGCTCACAACCTTGTTTTCATGGAGTGCTGCAGAGATGATTTTTGTAGGCCAAAATCTGGACATGAGTTTGCAGTTTAGAACTTTTATTTTGAAAATTCAACAACTTCCTGTTTTGTTGCTAGCAAATGACTTGTTCACATTCACACTACAAAAAAGTTATCTTTCTATGCTACGGCTGAGCATAAAGTTACTGTTGAGCAAGATATTTTGAAGAATGTTGGAAACTTGTAACCATTAACTTCCATAGTACGGTTTTCCTACTATGGATGTCAATCATAGCATTCTTTAAAATACTTTACTTTGTGTTCAACACAAATAACACATTTCATAAATGTTTGGAACTCCTTTAGGGAGAGTAAATTTTGAGTACATTTTTATTTTTAAGTGTGAACCCTTAAACCCAAAGATGCTGTTGTTCTAAACGCCCCTTTAACGCCCCTGCCCGATGGCAGCCATATTGCACCAGACCACACACTGAGCAAATTTGGCCAGGATTTAACCGGTTCTCTTTTCCAAGGACATCCTGGGATTTTTAACATCTCATCCGGAAGACGGCGCTCAATGAGCATTATAGAGTCCCCATCAATATATTGGGGCATTAGGACCCACAGACCACAGGTTGAGCAACCCCTGCTGGCCTCTCTAACACCACTTCCGGTGACATCCTAGCTTTCCCATGTGGTCTCCCATCCAGGTACTGACCAGACACAGCCCTGCTTAGCCTCAGTGGGCGACCATGCAAGTTGCAGAGAGCTAGCTGATGATAAATAGCACAGACTACAATGCAAATGTACCCCAAAAAGTGATGGACCATCTGCTTCCTGTTTTGAGTCAACAATTAATTGAACAATTATTGTGTAATTTGTCAGATTATTATGGCTAAAAATATGCAAAGAACAAGGAACTATAAGATCTTAGAGGGTGATCTTAGAGGATGTTAAATGAAAAACTTACCTCTCAGATCTCCAACAACACCGCTCACTCTAAACAGGAAGCAGATCTTTCGTCATTTTTTAGGGTCCCCAACACATTTCCATTGTAGTCTTTGCTATTTGCAGTATGTTTCTATATTTGCATGTGTTGTGAGGATTTGCATACGATTGTCAGACTGAAGTTTTCTCAACATGCCAATGCTTTTCTATTTGAATGTGTTTTCTTAACTCGCATTGAGTTTGAACTCTCTAGGCCACCGTAGTTTACTTGATCATGTGTGCAAAAATAAAATAAAGCAACAAAGAGTTCTCAGAAGACAAATGTTGACTTTAATTCATTTGACTGATGAAGTTTTTAACTTATGTATAGCTTTTTAACATTGACTTTGGACAAAAGAGTTTAGGCTTCAAAATTATTAAAAGTAGTTCAAGTGTAAAAGTTATCAAATGAATAAAAAAAATAATACTACTTTTACACTTATATGCAACTTTTCAAAGATCTTTTATATTACGCAATTGTTTGGGGTATCACTTGTGTCCCCTTTCCACTGAGTGGTACGGTACGGGTCAGTATGCTTTTATGTCCGTTTCCACTGTCAAAAGATACCAAGAAGCGAACTGTACCATACCACTTTTTGGGTACACTTGCCGTGGTCTTGATGAGCAGCCACGAAGCCAAGAAGAAGAGCAGAATCTGCATGTGTCCTGTTGTTTTTTTACAAGGTCTTCTAAAGCATGTGTGGTTCCATTTTCTCCAGAGAGCTCGCATGCGTGTCCATATTTGAAATAATGAACTTCTTGAGCTCATTAGAAACCTAAATCATGAACAAACTGCCATGTTTGATCATAATCATTGCTTTTTGGACTATTATGAACTCGGAATGACACGATGTTACATGTGCTGGTGAAGAAAAAAGATATGAACCCAAATAAGGCCTAAATGTAAGTTTTGAGTATTTATTTGTAATTGGTACCTTTCAGATACTGTAAATCTGTGTGTGTCCATAAATAGTTTTTTTTATTATTTTATTTTATATAATTGCAGACGTTACAATAGGCTATTTCGCATTATCATTGATCTGCAGTTATAATCAAATCCTGTTCATGGAAAGGTTAGTAATAAACATTTATTTATACATTAGTATTTATGTGTATAAAGCATTTGTTTTAAGTAAGAAATACTTCTCATATGATATGTGAACTTCAAGCAAGAATGCAACTTTCTGTCATACATCACACCTACTAAATAGGTACCATTGGTTCCCTTTGTGAGTGGAAACAAGCCTGTTATCGAACCCTACCTTACCGTACTATACCACTTAGGGCAAACGAGGCAAAGATTGCTGCGTTTGCAGATTAAACAACAGATTATTGACTGGCAGTCTCACATAATATATTATTTCACAAATGGAACAATCCTTGACAACTCAGTGTTGATTATAAAAAGCAAAGAAGTTACACGAGCACAAATCTTTCTAAAATCAAAGTGGTGTTGCAGAAGCTTCTGAGTTTTCATGTTTGATCATTTGCAAAGAAAATGAAATAGAGGAGAGTTAGGGACTGAAACTTCTCTCGCCCTCTCATTGGCTGTAGTTCATCCCTGATGTATCTTACAGTTAAAACACATTTCTTATTGCACTTTGCGTTTACACATTCACAGACATCCCTAAGCACTTTCCCTCAGGGTAATCCCCTCTGCCAGTGAAGTGCACTAGGAAAGATTAAATGGGGAGATCCTTGACCCTTTCCCACTTCAGACCGCTTCATATACTGTAATGCAGCACCACTTTGATGTCACGACAGATTGTGTTTAATTTACCTTTACCTTACACATCTCCGTGCTTTAGGCTCAACTGGAATAAGTAAGGTTAGTGAGTGAGGGAAGAGCATAAACATGAAGTTGAAAGCAGGCTCTGAGTTGCAGTAAGTAGCAGATATTTTGATTCTTATTGTTTTTCAGGCCTCGGCAAAGCATAATTTCTTTTCTTAGATGTTTGATAAACCAGTTGTTCGCCTGTATAGGATGTTTTGCTTTGGCTTTCTCTCTTAGAATGATGTTATTGGCTGAAATAGATGTCTAGCATCATTAGTGTAGTGCTTAAGCAACTTGATCAGATTACTTTTTTCAAGTAACAATTACTTTTCAATATCCAAGAACATTTCTGAGTTGCAGTGAAGTGCTTAATTGGATCTGAAGTCCAGATGTGTATTGTTAAATTAGTTAGAACAGTTTATGTAGGGCACGTATAGTGCTGAAGACCTTCTTTATTTTGTAGTTAGCGTGGGTCTTTTGTTGTATTGTTTTCTTTTATTTAGCTCAAGTCTTTACTTGAATTTACATTCTCGTTGTAATTCTTTTTGTACCAGCATAATGACTATATTATGGTAAAAGTACCTGGGGTTTGGCTATCCCATTTCCTATACCCCTAATTACCTCAGAGATCTAATAATCACATTATGTGATCGTCACTCACAGAAAAATCATCAGTTTCCTTCCAATTGTTTGTAATGAGGGCCAGCTAGTATAAATAAGAGCAAGTCTTTATGGTTCTCATTAGAAGACTGACATTACCAGGTCTGAATTTCATTGGTGCCGTGACCCGGATGGATATTTTGGGGTTTGTCGATACATAAATGTTACCCAATTCCAGTCTTCGCTCCCCACCACACCCTCTGTATATTTTGTATTTGTCTCGTCCCTTCAGAAGCGTATTCTAATTCAACTGTAAGTGCCTCTGGACTACACATGATATTCTACCATGGATCTAGTTTGAAGGTAATCTATATGTTTCATTGAAATAACATTTTAGTTAGGGCTTGGCGATCAATCGAAAAGTAATCGAAATCGACATTCAGAATTTTTACAGGACGAATTTTTCAGTGTTTTTTCCTACGTGTCACATGACCCTCTACTTGAGCTCTGGTCAAGTTGGACGATGCACTCATATTTGAGCCTTACTTTGCACTACATTGACGATGATTGAAAGATGCGCCAGATATGTCTTGAGACTGCATATAAAACTTGCCAGTGAACTATTAGGGCAAAAAAATTTAATAAACAAATAAAACAATCGTAATTGCAATCGAGTTAAAATGTTTAATTAATCGAGATTTTAGGCCAAATCGCCCAGCCCTAATTTTAGTGTGTGATAGTAGGTATATTATGTCACACTTCTTTAGTAATGGAAAACACCCGTTTCCTTTCAATTTTATGTGATGAAGGCCAGCTAGTATGAATAAGTGCAAATTTTTATGGTTCTCAGAAGACTGACATTATCAGGTCTGAATCCCATTGGTGCCTTGACCCGAATGGAAGTAAGGCTTAGAGGGCTGAGTGTAATGAAGGCCAGATAGTAAGAAAATCAAACAGAAAATCACAGAGTGTATGCCTGGCTTTACTGTGATCTCAGAAGGTTGAGTTATTTAGTATCCTCCATCCTTCTTAGATTACTGCTTCAGATCCTGCTCAGAGTGGCTAAATCTAGTCCGAGAGAGGTAACTTCAGCAATTTCCAAACATTGGTTGAAAATTAGGGCCAAAATTGTGTGCTGTACAACCAATGCAAGAATCTGAACTTTTGTCTGCCATGGAAAATGTTGCTGGGGTTATGTTGATGGAAATATATTGTTGATGGCCTACAAAAATGTAATCTCTCAAGCACACTATTTCTGTCAGAAAACAAATATGGCACTTCCCCAACTAAGATTTTTACTAATCATTCGCAAAGTTGTGATTAAACATGATTTTTAATATATTATTTACTGTGATTATTTCATAACTTCTTCAAAGACAAGAGAGAATTCACTGTCGAGGCGGTTCTATCTACTCAAATCAAAACCAGAGAAGCCTGACACTTGTTGGACTTGTTGGTTTTGAAGCACCTGCAATGATTTCCTGCAGTCTGCGTGTCGCCTTTACTCCAAAACCTCAAAGTGTACTTCAAAAAAATACAGGCTTTTACCCTGTTTTTATTGCACGCTGCTACATCTTCGGTCCTCAAGCAGCACCTGCTGACAGGCCGCTCTCCCCCGTCTATCACTACATTACATATATTTGACTGACAGAGGATCTGAGCAGCTTAGAAGCAGCGGTTGTTTCAACCCCAAGTATAACAGTGGTTGGTTTCGTAAGGCGAAAGAGATTACATGCAATACATCTTCCAGTCCTCTAGATGGAGCTGCGACGTTTGGAGAGTCTTTGGTAATGCGCTGGGCTGAGCAGGCCTGTGTACACTGAACTGGCGGCGGAGTGCTCCTGCAAGGCACTGCACACACAGCCGTTGGAGTGGAGGACGTCGGAGGTCTCGCTGTGCTCCATGTAGGTGTCTGAAGTGGACAGGTCGTGAGAGATAATCATGGGGATTGAGTAGCGCATCTTCTCTTGGCTTTTGTACCAAAGACAAGAGCACATGGACTGGAAATGGAGCACTTCCGCGTAGACGTTGCACAACCCCTTCCCAGACCCTCCTCCGTGTCCCGCAGTAGATGAGGATGGTGGGTCGGACATGCAATGATTGGTTCCGGCGCCTCCGCTCTGCCTATTTCGGGACAGCAAAGTGCGCTGTTCTGCGTCACGGCGTTCATCCTCTGCATTCATGGTCATAAAACGCAGAACTACCAGGTTCAAGAAGGCGCCGATGACCGTGAGGCCCGTGAGGATGTACATGAAGCTAAAGGCTACATACTGGGGGTTGGTTTGTAAAGCGTTATCCTTCTGCAGGGCCACGTAGTCACCAAAACCAATGGTGGTGAGTGTAATGAAGCAGTAATAGTATGCATGGAAGAAGCTCCAGTCCTCGTAGCGGGAGAAAGCTGCTGCCCCCACACACAGGGTGCTCATGCAGGATATCAAGCCAATGCACACCATGTTGGCCATGGAGACCTCGGTGTGCCGGAGACCAAGACACTTTTTGAGACGGTGGAGCAGGTATTTGACGAAGGTGTTGATGCGTTCGCCCAGACTTTGGAACATCACCAGGGTGAGCGGGATCCCCAAGAGAGCATAGAACATGCAGAACACCTTCCCACCATCCGTGCTGGGGGCCGCATGACCATATCCTGGAAAATATAATAGACAACATTTAATATTTGGGGTTTGTCAATACATCAGTGTTACTCAACTCCAGTCATTTGAGGACATTTTCCTTTCACGATGCTCCAACAAAAAGCCCTTCCACAGTCTCCTTCAGCTCTTGCCTTTAGAAAAATGATTTTGGAGTATTAGAGCCTGCTTGGCTAGACCACTTAACAGTTTCTTTCCTCAACTCCTTCAACTCCACTCACCTTACCCCCTTCTGAAATATTATCCCCAGTTCCCTCAAAAAACCTCAAAACAGTATGCAATTCTGAGTGTGCCTCAGTGGGCAGGGGTGCCGCTAGTTGGTGGAGAGGGATTATGATGATTCTAAGGGCCCATACACTGCAGTTACTATTAGGGGGCTCCTAAATCCCTCACATGCCATGCCCCACCATCACCACCACCACCCCGCTCTTCACTTTCGTCAGTTATACCAACAATACCACTATCCCCCCCCTTTTCACTTTCTTCCACCGTTACCTTCCACATAACGTTAACAAACGTTACCCCTTAACCACGCAACCCCCCCCCCCCCCCCTCGTTCATTTTGACTGAAATAGCATCACCACCCCCTCCCCTGCTATTCACTTTCATCCGTAATACCAACTTAACCTTCACTTAGATGGGCACACCAAAAACTTCCTGTCATAGGGACCAAACTGGCCAGTGGCGCCACTGTGAGTGGGTTTGACAAACCACCTGCAGAAAACACACACTTTCCTCTCTCTGACACTGTAACCGACACTTGCACCAGTTTAGCACATTTAAACCAGAAACCTTCACACAATCATTGCATATCTCTTGAAAAAACACTGTATTTCCGAGTGTGCCTCACACAGGTGAGTGGGCTTGACAAACCACCTGCAGAAAACACACACTTTCCTCTCCCTGACACTGTAACTGACACTTGCACCAGTTTAGCACAACTGAACAAGACACTTTCACACAATCATTTTATAGCTCTTGAAAAAACACTGCATTTCTGAGTGTGCCTCACACAGGTGAGTGGGCTTGACAAACCACCTGTAAAAACACTCTTCTCTCTATATTCACCAAATACTTTACTTAAATTCCATCTTACATGGACCTAATAAAGAAAACAATAAACATACCTTACCACACAATCATGTTGCACTACATGTATTCTTCAAACTTTAATATCTCCTACACACGATATTATTCAGTCTTGTGTAAATGTGCTTGTATAGTCTGTCTTAGGTTATGTGTGCAGTTTAAGTTTGTATATGTTTAGTATATAGTTAGTAAAGTTCGATTACTGCTCCAGTATGTTATGTGTAGGTTTAAAATAGCTGTTACGTCCAGTGTTGTTTTCATATTTATGATTATGTTTATTCATGTAGCACTGTGGTCCTGCAAGACACAACATTTCTTTCCACTCTATGTCTACACATGTGTAATGGAGTGGAAGATATTTTCTTGGCACACTTCGGGCCCATTAGTACCAATTGAGCATCATGTCAACGCCACAGCCTACCTGAGTATTGTTGCTGTCCATGTCCATCCCTTTATGACCACATGACCATTATGGCCATCTCCTGATGGCTGCTTCCAGCAGGATAACGTGCCATATAATAAAGCACGAATCCTCTTAGACTGGTTTCTTGAACATGACAATGAGTTCACTGTACTCAAATGGCCTCCACAGTCACCATGTCTCTATCCAATAGAGCACCTTTGGGATGTGGTGGAACAGGAGATTCAAGTCATGCATGCGCAGCTGACAAATCTGCAGCAACTGTGTGATGCAATCATATCAATACGGACCAAAATCTCTGAGGAATATTTCCAGTACCTTGTTGAATCTATGCCATGAAGGATTAAGACAGTTCTGAAGGCAAAAGGAGGTCCAACTCGAAACTAGTAAGGTGTACCTAATAAAGTGGCCAATGAGTGTATATTTTTAGTGATAAAAGGTCTATTTAAATTCAACAATATCCATGCTCCCCCTGAACCCATTGAAGTCTTTAATTGAGATTCATCTTCCTTCTACTCACAGCGATCTTCTGTAATTGTATTTGCATTGCACTATGATGGAGTCCAGTTGCTCTTATTATAGCAACAGCATGAATTATTTCTTTGAAAGCGGCTCAGTCGAGCCATCTGCACATACAGGCTGCTGTTTGGAGCTCATTTTCAGGGCTCTGCTTCTCTCCCTCCATCCATTCAGCTTACATCTCTTAAAATAACTCCTCTTTTTTTTCTCAATTATTATTTCACCTTATCATCAAATGTGCTGCAGTTACTCCAAATCCATTCAGTAGTTGAGCACATATTATAAAGGGGTTGAGGATTAAATACTTAGGGAAGGTGTGAGAGAGTGTGTGTGTGATGTTGGGGGAAGGGATGCCAGCGAAATGAAGGATTAAAGATGTTTGCCATTGGTTAAATCACAATATAAAGCATGCATATTTAGGAATAAAGTAAGGTGATAATGACTAGGCCCACATGGAACCTGCGCCCACAGATTTCCACAGAATGTTGACCCTATCACTACGTCTACACTGTAAAACATTCAGGTTTCAGCACAATTCCATCATGCTCTAATCTGTCTATCACAAATCTATGAAGTTATCTAAATCGTTTTAACAGATTTAAGTTGATTGAACTTAAAACATTTAAGTTGTCCCACAAAAAACTTCATAATTGTGTTGTTTCGACTCATTTTAAATAGTTTGAACAAATATTTTTTGTGTATTTACTAATGTAAATGTGCATAAATATATAAATGTATTCAGTTTTTTATTTATTTACTTATTATATTATTGAATACTGTGTAATGTTATTATTTTCGGAGGGGGGTGTTATATACAATAAAAATGACATTTGCTGTTTGTTCAAGCTACTTAATTAAAATTGATTTGGGTTTTTTTTGGAGGGGGCGGGGGGGGCTTTATTGTTTTATGTTTAATCCACTTAAATTTAACATTTGTAAAAACTAGCGAGTGAACTTAATTCCTTCATGTTGCCCCAACACAAGTCGATTGTGTGGAACCCACAATTGTACTGACCAGGCTCCGCCCTGCTTAGCTACAGTGAGTAACTGGTCTTGGGCTACAGGGTGATATGGCTGTGATAATGCATGTGTATGTGTGAGTGCCCTGTATTTGTTATGCTATGAGGACATTTATGTCACTACCAGTAAATATTGACCTTGTCAACACAATTCCATTATGTTCTAATCTGTCTATCACAAATCTATGAAGTTATCTAAATCGTTTTTACAGATTTAAGTTGATTGAACTTAAAACATTTAAGTTGTCCCACAAAAAAACTTAAGAATTGTGTTGTTTCGACTCATTTTAAATAGTTTGAACAAACATTTTTGTATATTTACTAATGTAAATGTGCATAAATATATAAATGTATTCAGTTTTTTTATTTACTTATTATGTTATTGACTACTGTGTAATGTTATTATTTTCAGAGGGGGGTGTTATATACAATAAAAAATGACATTTGCTGTTTGTTCAAGCTACTTAATTAAAATTGATTCAGTTTTTTTGGATGGGGGGGGGGCTTTATTGTTTTATGTTTAATCCACTTAAATTTAAAATTTGTAAAAACTAGCGAGTGAACTTAATTCCCTCATGTTGCCCCAACACAAGTCGATTGTGTGGAACCCAGCATTTTTGTTTACAGTGTAAGAGACCTACTGTAGCTTTGTTTACCATACCAAGTGGTTCTAATTGATTCAATTTGCATTGTAAACCTTAAATAAAAGTTTGTAAAATAATAAAATTATTTTCCTAAAAAAACATGTAAGTTTTCAGTTGTTGCGCTCTCAAAAACATCCTGCAGAAATCCACAAACTACATTTTTACTCATTTTTTTTTTTTACAAAGTTCTTTGGAGGAAGTCCACAGATTTGATCTTGCCATAATGTTTTATTTTGTTTTGTACTTATATAGCGCATTTATCGTGTATGACCATACACCCAAAGGGCTTCACAATCATTAAGAGAATCTCTCCACACCCCCACCAGTGTACAGCATCCATTTGGATGATTCAACAGCAGTCACAGGACAACGACGCCAGTGTGCTCACCACACACCAGCTATAGGTGGAGTGGAGAGACAATGATAAGGCCAGTTTAGTGGATGGGGATGATTGGGAGGCCTGATTGGTAAGGGCCGATGGTGGGAATTTGGCCAGGACACCAGGGTTACACCCCTACTCTTTACAAGAAGTGCCATGGGATTTAAAACGACCACAGAGAGTCAGGACCTCGGTTTAATGTCTCATTCGAATGACGGTGCCCACTGACAGTATAGTGTCCGCTGCACTTTACTGGGGCATTCAGACTCACACAGACTGCCGGTTGAGCGCCCCCTGCTGGCCTCACCAACACCACGTCCAAGACCTAGTTTTTCCATGTGGTGTCCCCTCCAAGTACTGACCAGGCTCCGCCCTGCTTAGCTACAGTGAGTAACTGGTCTTGGGCTACAGGGTGATATGGCTGTGATTATGCATGTGTATGTGTGTGCCCTGTATTTGTTATGCTATGAGGACATTTATGTCGCTACCAGTAAATGTTGACCTTGTGAAAACACTAATTTTTTTCTTTCTTGGTCTCATGAGGATAACGGCTCATAAATCACACGGAATTAAGTATTTTGAAAATGTTTCCTTGTTTCTTTTTAAGGTTGAGTTTAGGACAGAATGTACAGTTTTTCTTTATTTTATTCATTTTCCTTTGGCTTAGTCTATATTTCAGAGGTCGCCACAGCAGAATAAACTGCCAACTATTCCTGCATACGTTTTATACAGCGGATGGCCTTCCAGCTGCAACCCAGTACTGGCAAACACCTATACACTCTCACACACTCATACACTACGGACAATTTAGTTTATTCAATTCACCTATAGCGCATGTCTTTGGACTTGTGGGGCAAACCGGATCACCCGGAGGAAACCCACGCCAACATGGGGAGAACATGCAAACCTCGAGCCAGGACTCGAACCAGCAACCTTCTTGCTGTGAGACAACAGTGCTAACCACTAAGCCACCGTGACGCGTTCTATATTTTATACAGAAGAAAAATCAATATGTCTATAAGAAGTTCCTATAAAGATAGCTGTACAAATGTTTGTGTGTGTGTGTGTGTGTGTGTGTGTGTGTGTGTTTGATGAAGGCAGATCAAAGGCTGATCTGGGATGCATCCACCTTTATTAAAGAGTGACATCACTGTCAGCTCACCAGGCCTACGTTTGGGATTAATGAAATTATTAATAATCAGATTAACATATGCCATGCATAACACTGCTTTATAATCTGCACTGATGTCGCAGTGTTATATATGCAGTGTTTTTGAACCACATCTTTAATTATGATTGTATTGTAGCTGGTGGTACACTATTTATTTATTTATTTTATTATTTATATATGTTTGTACTTTCATTTTAGTCGTCTTTTATTTCTTTCATTTCACTTTCCAAAATTAATCCTCATTTCACTTAAGTTTACAATCACAGTACAGCTTGGTATCAATTTTTTATGATTAATAAAGGAATTATAATGCTTTGTTTCATTGTTTTAGGTTAATTTCAAAGTAGTAGAGCGTTTACAGCTACTGTATATTTCTGTCAGTTCGCATCCCATTCTTTTGTGCCCCCTGACGGCATAGTCGCAAACCGCGGTTATACTAAAAACACGTTCTTACACCGTTAATGCGGCCATGGTACAAGATATTTTAAGACATCTATAATCTAGTGTGCTCCAAAACAGTGACAAAATAGAAGATATAAAACTGATATGAAAATGTAAAGCTTGTAGTTTGTCCCTTCCGCCTAAATGGATCAACAGTTTTACGCACGTCACCTTATAATTTTCTCATCAAATATAAAGTTTCTCATCAAATCATAACCAATCAAATGCTCTTTAGTATCTCTAACCCCACCCCCTTCAAGGCACTTCTCATTTGATGCACTTGAGCTCAACCATTCTTACTGGCAGAGTGGTGATAAAGCAAAACGCTATTAGCTGTTTTGTAAAAGGGGAGGAGCTACACTATGTCCCACCCCTTTTTCAAGTTTCGGTTGAGATTATGTCAAACATCGAAAAAAAAAATGCACATTTCAAAGCACTTCACGAGACCTTTAAGTAATAAGTGAAGTTTCACAAACTAATTTCGAGAGGAGCACGTGATATGATTGACTACAGCTGATCCTCATTCCTATCATTAGCTAGCCTATCAGATCATTCTAAAACTACTATAAATATCCTGCCTAAACTTCATTCCTTATCTTCGTTTTAGGAAAACCCCCCCATCCTTCCCTTCTCCCTCCTCCTCTTTCATGATCGGGCAACACGGTGGCTCAGTGGTTAGCGCTGCTGCCTCGCAGTAAGAAGGCCACAGGTTCAAGTTCTAATTGAGCCAGTCGGCACTCTCTGCGTGGAGTTTGCATGTTCTCCCTGTGTTTGCGTGGGTTTTCTCCGGGTCCTCCGGTTTCCTCCCACAGTCTAAAAACATGTACATAAGTGAATCGTAATACAGTCACAAGCACTTAATGCATACATAGCAAAGGGGGCACTCGAGAAACTCCTGATCTCGTATCCCTCCTAATGCTTATTGACCAGGCGGGAACCTTGGGCTCATCTATCTCCGAGCTCAGGGTTCTCTCCCGGGACAGCATGCCAAACCTGCTATCATAGTCGAGCATCATCTAAGTGTGAACTCTTGAAAGTTTAATTTAAATATCAGATTCTGAAATCTGATACATGGGCATATATGAACACCTACTCTGTATATACAATTATACTTAGTATATAGTGTGTACATGTTTGTAATTCTAATGGTTAGCAATTAATATATGTAAACATTTTGCCATTTTTTAAATATATGTTAGACATATTACATATCTGTGAAATCCAGACAAGAACTTGTATATTAAATATATGATTTGCATATATTATCATATATCAGATATTCATGTTACGACTATAAGACAGTATTTCAGTCTTTTTACTTCAAAATTTCATTATTATTTACTTGTTACTTGCTGTTTCTTTGTAAACAGTTCTAAAAAAGTCTACCAGTTTCTTTCAGTTTTGTGTTTTTTTTAAATATGTCATCTTTTTTTTAATCTTTATGATAAACACAAATTGTGTAATATATTTTTCTATATTACATTTACATTTATCAGAAAGTGACAGCACCAATATTCACGGAGCTGTGAGGCCGGTGTCTAGCCGATGAAGGTAAATCCATATGATGGCGAGAATCAGTCATTGAATCAGTCATCTGCACATCAATAACTGTCTGGTTTAGCTCAGCTACTAAATACGACCTCCAAAGACTACGTCGAATAGACTGCTGAGCGAATCACTGGTACAACCCTTCCTACTCCCCAAGAACTGTACTTATCCAGAGCGAGCAGAAGGGCTGCCAAAATGACTCTGGACCCCTCACACCCAGCACACTGCCTCTTTAAACTTTTACCTTCTGGTCGACGCTACAGAGCACTGCGCACCAGAACAGGCCGACACAGAAACAGTTTCTTCCCTCAGGCAATCCATCTCATGAACACTTGATGATCATAATTGCGGAACCAACATCACTACTTGCCATACACTTTTATACACATATACACATATTTAACAACACACTTTACATGCCAATTTGCACATAACAGCTGCACATATAACGTTGTATAGTAATAAACATGTACATACACTTGTCAATCTGTATATTTGCACTCACTACTTACTTCTATTTTTTAAAATATATTTATTATCTGTTTTTTGTCCTGTCTCTGTAATCCTTTTGCACTGTAGAAGCTCTGTCACGAAAACAAATTCCTCGTATGTGTGAACATACCTGGCAATAAAGCTCGTTCTGATTCTGATTCTGATTCTGAATGACGATTTCTTTTTCTTCTTCCTTTTTTACGACAGTTGACAACAAACTTTTAGGTGCAATACTGCCACCTATTGCCCTGGTTAGTGACATTGCAAATCAATCATTGGGCTGACACGAGAAACTTGCTTTATGGAAAGATGACTGAGGGAGAGGAGTAATATATATTTATAGTTTACTGTAGTAAGGGCTAAAGTATACTACGGTAATTACTATTATTTCATGATAGTTATTAATGATTCTACAATATGTAAGTTAGTGCAATTTAATGCTTATTCATAAATATTTCCCTTTACTATACATTACTATAGTATTTTTTGTTTTTGCTGTTATATACTATCATTTGTTTCTGTTTGGTACAATATTATCTACAGTAAATAACTGAACTGAACAATTCCGCCTCATATGATTCATTGACAGCTTCAGTGATCACTAAGATATGAATGATAATTTAAGTTGCTTCGATTTAAAAATGAAAATTGCGAAAAATATTTTAGATGTAGCTGCGCTACGCTTTTTGCGAAGTAGCTTTTAGCTTAGCTTGATACATTTCGCAGGGTGTAGCTTTTAGTGTAGTTGAGCTACATTTTAAGTAGAGTAGCTAATAGCTTAGCTCACTACATTTTTCAAGTAGCTTGCCCAACCCTACATTTGATACATCAACCTGTCATACTAAGCAAAGCAAAGAAAGTTGACATTCTGCAACAAGATGGCGATGGAGACCACATAATAAATCATTAGGGAAGAAAAACTCATGGTAAATTTCAAACTAAAGCTGATCAAATCATTATAAAACTGGTACGTGACATTCTAAGTCGATCTCTCCCTTGTATATTGTAGTGCTGCATTTATACCATAGTAATCTGGTAGTGATTGCGCTGCTTTGGCTTTTTAAAGGTTAATTATTATGATCTCCTGATTGCAACAGAGAAATACTGAGAAATCTCTGTAGACTGATGGCATATCATGCCGTTCAGCATTATAATCTCAAATGTCAGCAAAATCTCCTGTTTTGTCATCACTTTACACATTACGCTAGAGAATCATTCAAATACTAGCTCTGAAGTGACGTTTGTGAAGTAGCAATGGCTTCTGCTGTTCGGACATCAGCTGCAGATGTGAATGAATGGTGGAAGAAAGTAGTACAAAAGGATTTTTGAGACTCTCTGTGTTTGATTTTGTTTTTTAAACACATGATTATGCCAACAAACGGTTATTTAAACACAATATCACACTCGTAGCAGTGCAATATGGCTGTATATCATCACTGATGGGACACTAAGGCACTTGGCCTGCAGCCTCAAGCCAATGTACGCTTCCCACTAGTGCTGATATACAGCCATTTCGCACTGCTACTAGTGAAATATTGCTATTTATTTTATTTCAATAATTTATTTTTGTTGTTGTTGTTGTTTGAAGTCTACCAGGGGTGGGATGAAGTAGGATGGGTTCTAAATTTAAAAAGTTGCTTTTGGTTTAATATTTCTATTTCTTGAAAAAAATTAAGTCAACTATTGTTAACAAAAGAAAAAGGAAAATCTACCAGTTTCTAAATGATTGTTTCAGATGAAGTCCTACTACCGTTGTGTTTGAGTGTGTGTGTGTTTGCTCTGAGTGGTTATGTTTAGCAGGCTATATGTAACTCGAGCAGTGTTTGGGGCTTGACACACTCTGGTCAGATGTCCCGCTGTTGTCACTTTTAATCTTTCTCATCTTCTTGAAAAGCGACATCGGCAAAGCAGGGCTGCAGAGTCGTGCCATTATATAATGCTATTCCTTTTCTCCTTTACGTAAGATATCATTTGCTTACCTTATTATAAATAAATGATGGATTTCTTTAATGTAATATTTAAAAATATATCATTTTTTGCATGTGTTTAACATGAATGGCTAGTCATTTATTTTAACTGATCATTTATGTATGGGGCATGGTGGCTCAGTGGTTAGCACTGTGGCCTCAAAGCAAGAAAGTTGCTGGTTTGGGTCCCGGCTGGGCCAGTTGGCATTTCTGTGTGGAGTTTGCGTGTTCTCCCCATGTTTGAGTGGTCAGAAATCATATCAAAACACAACTAAAGGGTTTAGATAAGATGTGTAAGAAACCGATGAGAACACAGGGAGAACAAGCAAACTCCAACTGGTACAGCCGGGATTCGAACCAGCGACCTTCTTGCTGTGAGGCAATAGTGCTAACCACTGAGCGACCATGCTGCCCTAAAACAGTTTAGCCTGTTAAAAAATTACCTGATATGAGCAACTTCGGTTCTGGAGGACAACTGTCTTGCAGAGTTTTTCTCTGATCCTAATCAAACACACTCAGACAAGGTGGGCAGCTTCGGTTCTGGAGGGCCACTGTCCTGCAGTTTTTCTCTGACCCTAACCAAACCCACCCGATCAAGCTAAGCAATGTCTTCAAGATCACTAGAAATCTACAGGCAAGTGTGTCCATTAAGGGTTGAAGATAAACTGTGCATGATAGTGGCCCTCTAGGACTGAAGTTGCCCATCCCTTGTGTGGAAACGTTTGACTTGAGTCCTGACCTAAACCTGACTGAACACCTTTAAAGGGCACATAGTTTACCTCTTTTTTATGATTTAATATTAATATTATGGTTCTTCTGAGTGTGCCAGTTTAGGTTCAGTTTAAAACACAATTCAGATTTTTTTATTATAATGTGTTAAAAAGTGTCATGTTGGGGGCGTGTCCACAGTTCGCTGATTTATGGGTGTGTTGCTTCACATGTAAATTAGTTTCTGCTTACCGCCAACGTAACAAGGGGGCGGGGCCATGAGCTCACCCGCTCTGCGTTTGCAACAGAGTCTGACAGGCAGACGGAGAAGGAGAGAGAGGATCAGCATTCAGTCGTACATGTACGACTCTGACACAGACCAAGCAGAGAGTACAAAATCATATGTGTCTTTGTACAGTTTTACAGCCAACTGTGTGCTAGTTTCAAGTGCCGAGCTTGTACACAGAAACTAATAACCACGCACACTGAATTAACTTTGACTGAGGCACCGGATGCGCCGCTTGAAGCCGCGACGTACATGAAGACATACATGAAGTGTCCCGAATCGTCGCGCCACGCATTTTTGAATTCTAAACATAGGTTTCTGCAGCGGTCTGCGGCGCCCAGACGTCGACTTGAGTGTACCCTGATAGAAACCTATGTTTAGAATTCTAAAACGCATGCTAGTTAAGATCACAGGGAGCTTCTGGGATCACGAGAAATGCAAACGGCTGAAGTTTAAGGTAGACTCAATGAGAAGTACACATGTTTGCAAACCTACCTAAAGATACAACCAATAATTCTGATTAGAGTGATAATGTGGAGAATATTGCTCTTGTGTTGAGCCCAATGAGCCTTGCATCTAAAAATAGAGCAAGGGTGTTCCTTTAACGATATCGCTTCAACTCACACTGAAAATGGCGGATGTGAATCAACAAACTGAGGATATGATGACGCGCCTGTCAATCAATATTGATGGGCGGGGGGACCGCTGTCCTACGTCAAGTAGCGGTCGATTTAAAAACAGCTCCAATTGGTCCACCGTTTTTATGTTGTTCAATAGAAAAAAAAGCACTGGGTGTGCTTATATCACCCCAATATGACGGTCTACACACCATACATGCACATATGTCTGTCCAAACAGCTTGAAAAGTAGATTTTTACCATAGGTGCCCTTTAAGATGAAATAGAGCTGAGATTGTGAGCAAGAGCTAGATGTCCAACATCAGTGTCTGACCTCACAAATGTGCTTCTAGAAGAATATTCAAACATAATGAAACTTTGATTTAAAATAAATATAGTGCTACTTTGCATAGAATAATTATGAAACACTAATCAGCACCACCAATCCTCTGAATGTCTGCGAAATACATGTTTAAGCACTTAGTGCTTAAGAGTAGTAGGACATGTCCTTGTGATTTTGAGGCATGACTCTGTAATGTGCAATATGCTTACGTATGCTGTATTTATGCTTATAGTTTCATCTAAAGTGACATAGAGTATGGCCAGATGCCCGGTGGAGACAGCATAACAAACACAATCAGCATCCTTCATCATGAAAAAGCAGACAAAACTGTGACCCTATATTGCTCTTTACATAATCGGCTCAATATTAGCAAATGTTTATATTCATAATTGCCTCTACTGTAATGATTCTGGTATAATGTTGCCTCAACTGACCTCAACCATTAACAATATATTTCAACCAACAAAATTGCTGTTCGCTGGTTTTTCACTCTTTTTCAGACAATTCTGGTGTGATGGTTGGAAATAGAGTTGTGTATAAAATCACTAAAAACACTTAAAAGCATTAAATTCCCTTTTCTTCTTCATTCTGGTGTTTGTTGTCAACTTCAGCTGATCATCTTGACCACGTCTACATGCCTGAGAACATTAAGTTGCTTCCTTCTGCTAGGTTGATTAGATTTATGAAGTGAAAAGGTGTACCAACACTGTGAGAAATGATGGGTTCCACATGATTACTTCATGTTGCACCAACACAAATTGATTAAGTTAACTTAATTGTTTCAATGAATTTAAGTGGTTTGAACATAAAACAACTAAAGTCGCCCCAAAAAATAACAAGAATTGTGTTGGTTCAACTAAAATTAAATAAGTAGTTTGAACAAGCAGCAAAAGTATTTTTGAGTGTAGAACAGGGGTGTCTAAACTCAGTCCTGGAGGGCCGGTGTCCTGTTGAGTTTAGCTTCAACTTGCTTCAACACACCTGCCAGGAAGTTTATAGTACAGTATATCAAGTAAGAGCTTGATTAGATGGTTCATTTGTGTTTGATTAGGGTTGGAGCTAAACCCTTCAGGATCGAGTTTGGACAACCCTGACCTAGAAAGTTCCCTGTATACAGTGTAATATACAGTGTAGCGAGGACATATATCAAGTGAGACCCAGTAGAATTTTTTTGTAACGAATAATTGATGATGGTATTTCAAATGATTAGAAAAGTAATGTTCACTCAAGGTTGTGATGTGGCTGAGACCCGAAGCACCTCTGGTGTACATTATTTTATATATTATTTTATATTATATTTTATATGAACTAGTGTTAATGATTCTGGTTCCACCACAGGCACAACACCAGACAGACACTATTAACCCTTGTGAACTGTTCAAATGTACCACCATTTTGTTATGTTAAGGATGAAAAAATTCACTGAATTAAACTGCTGTAAAAATGCATCAGATTAATATTTTTTCAACTTTTTTGCAAAAATTTGTCAATCAACCTCAGTCCTGATCAAAACTAAATTATTTAGAAAATTACAGGATTTTAACTCTTTAATTGCCAAATTCATAAACGATGTCACTGATTTGGTGAAAAAAACACACAAAATGACGTATTTTCAATAGAAAAAGTTATTATGGACTGGATTTTTTTTTTTACCTTTTCTTAGTCTTGGACATGTGAACGATTAGTAACAACATTGGCTTTGATGCATTGTTAGATTTTCATTTCTACTCCCTAATTTGTTGTTGGTGACTGGTTTTGCCCCATTGACTCCCATTATAAGCACATTTGATGGTGTATTAATACACAGTCTTTGTTTTTGTTTACTCCATGTTGTTCTGAGAGCTGAGATGCATGTTTTGATTTTCTCAGACACATCAAGGTAAGTGTGTAAAGGTCACTCTCAGACTCTTACACACTCACAGACACACTTACACACACTTTAATTTGCTGTTATACTACATATAAAATCCAGAAACTAAGCTTTTTTTTTTTCATCAACAATCAAACATCAACAATCAAAAATGTATGATTATACGCTGTCATGGTTTTGTAATAAAAAATGTGGTTATAATGGAAGTCAATGGGGCAAAAACAGCCACCGACAGTAAATTAGAGAGGAAATATGAAAATCAGTCACAAACAATGCATCTAAGGCAATGCTGTTTCTCATGGCCAAGACTTTAATAAAAGGTTTTAAAAAATCCAGTCCACAATTAATTTTTATGTTGAAAATACACCACTTTTTTGTTTTTTCACCAAATCAGTGACAAAATTGCTGAGTGTATTGTTGAGTTTTTTTAAAAACTTCAAAACATTTTCTCAAAATATATGTCAAAATAGGTTTTCTCAAGGTTCTTCGGTTTCTCCCACAGTCCAAAAACATGTGCTGTAGGTAAATTTGATGACCTAATTGACTATAGTGTATGAGTATGTGTGTGTGTGTGTGTGTGTGTGTGTGTGTGTGTGTGTGTGTGTGTGTGTCTGAAAGTGAGCATCTCACAAACCTCTCATCTGTGTCATTTATCTTGACCAGTACATGTAATCTCTTATTAGAAAGTAATTTCGTCAATCTGAGTTCATAATAGTCCATAAGGCGATGATAATAGTTAAACATGGCAGTTTGTTCATGTTTTAGGTTGCTGAAAAAATAATTTGCTCTGTTTTTTTGCGCTTCACTCTCGCGTTTACTCGTTTCTAAAAGGCTGTGTTTTTAAAAATAGCGGTTTCTTTGTTTTCATTCTCCTGGCTTGTTGCGGGAGCGAGTGACGTTTCTCTGTAAACCAATAGCGTCCAGTTGCGTCTCTTGCTTTGCCTTTTGGTACCCTTTTGTTGTGCTAAAAAGTGGTACGGTACGGTTCGCTTTTAGGTACCTTTTGAAAGTGGAAACAGCCATAAAAGCATATCAAACCGAACCATACCCTACCACTCAGTGGAAACGGGCTATAAGCTGAAAGAAAATCAATGAATGAATTGTTTTATTTATTTGCAACGTTTTTTTCTACTGTATGTCATTAATTGTATTGTTTGTCATTTTTCTTACTTATTTTCACATCTCGATGTTGACAGGTATTTTGTAGAAGCGTCTGCATTTCTAGGTGCTTGATTTATCCTGGAAATAATTGGAACACCTGAATTGAAATTGAATTATATGATTTGGAGAGATCCCAAAACAATTTGGCTACACATATATACAGTATGGACGTAGACAAAATTGTTGCTACCCTTCAATTTTGTCCAGTTCAGTTTCATTAGTTTGCCTTTTTTATAACTTCTTTTGAACCACAATTGGAAAGCAATATACAGTTTTTGATAGTTTATTCAAAGTTTATTTTCAGTAATTTTTAACCACTACTTTATCCCAAATTATTTCAGTAATTTTTAACACAGTGACCACATTTGAAAACAGCAATTATTTTAGCACAAATAAAATTCTGAATGTTACAGCAGTCAGACATAATAGGCTGTGTTGAAACATGATTGACCATTGAGATTCTTCTCATGTATCAGTCTTTTGTAGATGACCTTATGTTTTTGAGGGGTCTTGCATGAAAGTGACATTGTAAAGATGTACACTATTTGACAAAAAGCTTGTCGTAGTTGTAAGAGCGACAATTTGACTTCTAGTTGATCATTTGGAAAAGTAGCAGAAAGTAGATTTTTCTGATAAATCATCTGTTGAGCTGCATCTCAATCATCACAAATACTGCAGAAGACCTGTTGGAACCTGCATGAACCCAAGAGTCTCACAGAAATCAGTCAAGTTTGGTGAAGTAAATAGTGTGGTTTGGGGTTACATTCAGTATGGAGGCGTACAAGAGATCTGAACAGTGGATGGCAACATCAACAGCCTGAGGTATCAAGATATTTGTGCTGCCCGTTACATTACAAACCACAGGAGAGGGCAAATTCTTCAGCAGGATAGCACTCCTTCTCATACCTTCTCAGCCTTCACATCAAAGTTCCTGAAAGCAAAGAAGGTCAAGGTGCCCCAGGATTGGCCAGCCCAGTCACCAGATATGAACATTATTGAGCATGTATGGGGTAAGATAAAGGAGGAGACATTGAAGATGAATCCAAAGAATCTTGATGAACTGCAAGAATGCTTTACTTTTTTAGGACAGAAGTCAGACCTTACTGTCCTAATTTAATAATTAAAAATCAAGGCATGATCATATTTTATTTTGACAAAATAAGCATAATCTAGAGGCCTTTGCCTTTCATATAAGCCCCTTCTGATACCAAACGATCAACTTGAAGTCTAGTTATTATTTGCTGTTCCTAAAACTTGGATAGGCAACTATATAAACTTTTGTCAGGTAGTGTATAATGTCCTACTAAGAGCTTGATTGGCTAGCCCAGGTGTGTCTGATTGTGGTTGAATCTAAACTATGCAGGACACCGGCCTTCCAGGACCGAGTTTGAGCACCACTGATGTATATTCTATATATCACAGATTCTAAAATACACAATTTTTTTTGGCCTTCATCTGCACAATTTGCTGCTTGAGGGTTTCAGTCAATTTGCAATGTCAGACAAATGTCAGATTAAATTACCACAATGTTCATATTAATACTAATAACTGGGAGATAAATATAAAGATGCTCTCTTGTTTGATCAGTGACCTTTTTTGAATATCGCAAATGTAATACTGTGTAAATACAATGTGACATGAAATATGCTTAAAAATACTATTTAGTCTATTTATAAACTAAGAAACAACTTCAAATGTTTAGTTTTAATTATTACTAATATTTCAAATATTATTTATTATTGATTAAACAATAATATTTTGCATATTCAGTCTGTGTGTACTATAAACCATTCTGTGGAACAACTGCATATTACAAAAGGTTTGTATACTAGATTTATGGATTGGACTTTAAAACTGTATCATGTGGATTCAAGATACACTGATTAATTTTGTACATATTATCAGGAAATAATGATTTTTCTGTTCGTTTTGGAACAGGAAACAGTGTATTGCATGTTGTAATTGCTATTTAACTTCCTCTATGAGTGTGTTTTAGCACAGCGGGTGCCATAAAACGGTCTGTCCAGGTGGCTGCTTAACTCTAAATAGGCTTCGGGTGAAGTGCCAAGTTAAAAAGAAAGAAGCAAAAAAAAAAAAAAAATGCATCAAACAAAAGGACCTTTTATTGTCCTTCTGAAACACCAGCTGCGACATTGAAGCCGTCAAGCTGATCAGCAGATTGTCTACGTGAAAATCGTCCGATATTGTATAAAGTGCAAAAAGCCACAGATCCCGACTGATGCATGACCCCCTGCTCTGCTGGCCAGGAGGGTATTTGTTTTTTCAGTTCACATTCTTTCCATCCAAAACATTTGTTCCCTGTTGCGGAGGGCAGAAGAGGTGCTTGTTTCCCACTGTATTGTCGCCGGACCCTGGAACTGTATTGATCCCACAACTTTTAACATCAACAATCTGAACAGAAACTCAAAAATAGTCTAAGGGAACATGTTGTTTTGAAATAGTTACTCTCATGTCAGAAGCTCTACTATTAATATTAGCAATCTTCTGTAAATCATTCAATTAGACGTTGTCAATACAGATTCACTCAGATTGGCTTGAAAATCAAAATGGCTGACTGAATAACTGAAGAATCATTTTTATAAAGTTCTTTGCACTCTTGTGACCTCAGAATCATTTAGATGTAATGCATGATTTGTAAATGAACATGAACACATTTAGATTTTTGCTAACATTATTAGCTCTGTGTGTTTGGGTTTTCTCACATATTAAACTCGCTCTGCAGTCCAACTGGTGAACATTGCCTTTGTGTAAGGAATAACTGACGATGGGGCGTTACATTTTTAGAAAATAATGCACGATGAGATTTTTGTGCATTATAATGTTGTGGATGTTACATTGGCTTTTTTAAATTAACCAAAAATGGTTGATGGAAACGCCAAAAACTTTGAAATTCTGCATAAAAATGTATGCACATAACTGAATAGGATAAACTTTTTATTCAATAAGAAAAAATGTGCACAAATGGACAAAAATTGCTGTATACGCATTAAAAAAAGTCATGTGATTTTGTTATGAGATCATGTAATGATGAAAATGTGTGTGAATGAACAAACCAGCAGGTTGAGCACATTGTAAAACATCTGAAATGCTGTTTTGGTTAAATAATTCTGACTTTAATTGTGCATATATATATATATATATATATATATATATATATATATATATATATATAAACACCATTTTTATGTTAAAAAACAGTGTTTAAATGCTATATTTTTAATGGTTAACACTGCGAATGACTTATATGTACAGGGTTAATCAGTTATTCAATTAAACAGCAGTTTCTTCCAACACAATCTCACGGCAATTCGTAACTTTTTGATTTAGTGGCTAATTCGTACGAATTCGTACAATCTAATTCGTACAATTTAGTACGATTTGCTCATCCACCAATGACGGTTGGGTTTAGGGGTGGGGTTAGGTGCCACGCCTCCTTTTTAAAATCGTACAATTTTGTACGACTGAACTCGAATGAACTTGAATTAGCCACTAAACTGACAAAACGTAAAATACTTACGTTTTCTCGTGAGATCAGGCTGGTTTCTTCAGTTATCCCATAGTTATCAAGTTCATATTGAGATCATTTTGACACATACCACTACGAGTTTTTTCAAGCTGCGATGTGACACCTCGCGATATTTACAAACAAGTCAAATGAATCATATTTATTATCATTTGACAGTAAGGGAGCAACGCCACCAAATGTAGTGAAGAGTAATGATTTTTCTCTAATAATTGAGTAAGAGTACTCGTACACGTTATCCAACAATTTTACTCATGTAACTGTAATGAATTAAATGTAATTCGTTACTACCCACCTCTGAAACCATCATATTATACTGTAAAAAATGTAAACAGATTTTCATCGTTATTTTATTTCTCATTCATCTTTGCTTTTGAATTGCATTCTGAGATCTGGATCTTACCTTTGAAATCTTTTGATGATAAAAAGTTCGAAAAGAGACTCTTGTTGACTTTTTTTAATAGTTTGAAGTGATATATTGTCTGTGTTTGTTTAGAAAATGATGGCAAAAAAAATCTAGTGATAAATTGACAGTAGTTATTTTACACACTTAATTCTCCCTGTATTATTTCTTAAACAATATCTTGTTTTAGACTGCTAAAATGCCAATAAAAGTCACTTTAATAAACTGCAATGTTGAATTTTCAACATTAAAAGTCAACAGAGTAGAGATAAAACTCCCAAAATGCAATTCACAACCGTAAATAAACGGAAAACACTTAAAATATGGAGCCTGTTAATTAACAGATATTTTTTACAGTGTAAATTACTGTATATTTCTGAATATATGTTAATCATGATCCAGTCTGATAAAACAGAACAGTGGTCTGATCATTACTGCACGAACTTCCACTATGGATCGGGTTAGCTCTGTGTACTGTGCTGATACCACAGACCGCAGATAGTAAACAGTTCCTTGTTTACAGAGTGCCCTGCATTGACAATAAGGTGCTGGCAGGCTGGTTGCTTAACTGATGATTAGATTACTCACGGCATGTGTACACAGTAACCCGATCTATCGCAGACACATGAAACAGACCTGGCCACAGATGTGTCTTGATAAGAGGAAACGCAGCTTACATGACAATGGAAAAATTAATTAAGTTGCATGAGTTTTTAGTGGATGGGGTTGAGATTTTAATATGATTTACAGTCTGTTACATAATGACACGAGATCTGAGGATCCCTGTGGAGAGGTAATGCACTTTAGCAGTGTATTTATTGTGTGAATAATATACTTTTGAAGTATATACTGCACTGATAAAAATGATTGACTGGATGACTGCATTGACTACTTTTTTAAGGTAAGTGGTTGCAAACAATTTATATAGGCTGAATTTAAACAAACATAATATGTTGAATGAAAATTCTTCTAATTTGCTTATATTTAGCCCAGGGGGGATTTTAGGATTTTCATTTTAGGGGGGCTCAGCTCCTGAGGTAAAAAAAAATTATTAAAAAAGTATATATATATATATATATATATATAAGCTTAATATTCCATTTATAAGTAATTTAATAGTAAGAAATTAATAAAAGTTAAAATGTTTAATATGGTATAGGGTTGTATGCTAAACTAGCAGTATTCCACTGTACTGCAAAATCAGAGATAGCCATTTGAGTTCTGAATGAGCCAAATAGGCTCAACACACCTGCTTACCGTAGTAAAAAACACTTTCTATATTTAAGTTTTGTTTCCATGTATTAAGTGGATAAAACTGCCACTTTTCGAATTAAACGGCAAATTTAAACATATATTTTAAACCTACAGGCTAATTCACATATTTCATGATCTGAATCACAATAATAAATACAATTTTTTTTAAGACAACACATGATGTTTCTATCTCTGTCAGTGACTCTGACAGTTAAAATGAGTGCATTCTCTAAGAGGTTCTGTCACTGTTTTTAATCATTTCTGTGCAAGACTGTATGGTATAGTTCAGCGGTGCTCAACCCTGTTCAACCTTCCTGCAAAGTTCAGCTCCAACCCTGATCAAACACACCTGAACCAATTAATTAGGAACTAAACAGCACTTGATAATTACAGGCAGGTGTATTTGATATGGGATGCAACTGAAATCTGCAGGAAGGTCAATCTCCAGGAACAGGGTTGTCACCCCTGGTATAGTTAATGCCACATGCAAATGTGGTTTATATTGGTAGTTAATTTTGAAATTAAAATATCGAAATGTTCGATAAGAACTACTTTTTCGAGGAAACAGCTGTGATTATGAGGTGAGCACCAATGAAACAGTAGATGGGAAACCCGATTGCTCCTCCATGACATTGGGGTACAAGTGATACAAGTGTATCTATAGCAAAGAACTGCAAATAAGCAGATATTAAAACAATCTATCAATAAACACACACCTTGTTCTCCCCCTCTGCACAGCTGTGGTTTGCTGATCAAATGAAAAACAAAAGATGAAGAGGAGCTGAATTGTTCCGGTGTTTTCATATCAAATTTAAAGGGGACTGAGATGATATTTTAGTGTACAGTTTATGAGCTAGACGCAAAAGTTTTAGGGGGTTTTATTTATTGGGTTATATTGTGCTCAAATTGCTTCGCTTACTCAAATTGATTAAGTTCACAGTACTCATTAGGATCAGTTTTTGAACTTAAATGGTTTATTGCAAACGGTTTCCTCAAATGGTTTGAGTTACCTTAAGTTTTTGGGTTTCAAATCCATCTGAGTGAACGGAGAAATTTGAGCACTGTTAAACTCAATAAATGAAGAGAACTTAAACCAACTGAGTACTGTAAAACCCAATAAGTTAAGGCAACTCAAACCGTTTGAGGAAACCGATTGCTACAAACCATTTGAGTTAAAAAAACTAATCTATTTGAGTACAGTGAACTTACTCCATTTAAGTTGAAGTGATAAGGTATTTAATCAACTCATTACCTTCAACACCGAGTTCAAAACTCTTATTCAAATGAGTAGAATTAACTTTCAGTAAATTTTGAGTTAACTACACTCATTTCATTTGATAAAGTTGTCTGTTGGGTTTTACAGTGTATACATTTTATACATATAATACAAAAAAGGAAAGCTGCTGACTCTCAATCAATGAAGCCATTAATAAGCAACTATTCCATTGCAGGAATGGGCAAATAAATGTTTAATGTGATTTTTAGATGAGGTGCAGCAGTTCACATGGTAGGACAGAGCTGTCACTGCTCGGCATGTCACATCAGCTGCCTGTTTCCTATCTTTTAGACACAGAGAGAGAGAGAGAGATGGACAGATGACGGCTGGTCGCTGATCAGATCTGTTCATCATTGGATAATCTAAAAGACATTGAACAACCCTTCAGTGTCTGATTATTGAAGAGCCATCCAGAATCACACTTTCTACAATAAACCAAACCGAAGCCCACAGATGTCTCAGTGCCTCCAGGAGATCTGTGACTTTTCCTGAAGGTTGTGCGAGTTTAAGTACACATAAGCTCTCTGTGTTCCTGCTGGAAAATCCAGTTTCAGCTAGTCACACTGTTTTGAAACACAGTTGGCCTCTTGCTAGTATAAGATGGTCATCAGCTGGTACGTAAAAATCAGTGTAGCCACCTTAAGCTAGTAGATATAAGATTAGAAGCTGGTCTACCAAAGAACATCAGCTGTGAATAATCACTTTAACCGGTCCAGACCAAATAATTTAGACCATCTAGAGCAGGGGTGTCCTGGAAGGCATATTAGCTCCAACCCTAATCAAACACACCTCGACCAGCCAATCAAGTTCTTACTAGATACACTAGAAACTTCCTGGCAGGTGTGTTGAAGCAAGCTGAAGCTAAACTCAGCAGGACACCGGCCCTCCAGGAGCGAGTTTGGACATCCCTTGTCTAGACCTCCTAATGGCTAATTTAGTGCAACAGTTGTGCCATTTGAACTAACCAATGACACTTCATGACTGGCCAGAAATTGGTGTACTCTGTTTACAATCAGACACTCGATTTTCCGACATATGCTCTATATGTTTTTGCAACACCTCAAAATAGCCCTCTTAAATTATGACCACCTGGTACATACAGTAGGTTGTTTGTTGCTGGTCTACAATGATTGATTTGAACAAAAAGACCAGTTTAGTCAAGTTTATGCAGACCAACGAACTACAATGAGACCAACAAATGACAATCTTAGATCAGCCTGATATAAAAGACCAATATAAAGCAATTAACATGCTACCTAAATCTTAAGCTGCTTTTCAACTGTGTGGTGCAGTACAGTTCGACTGTACGGTTTGCATTTCCTCTGTAGTTTAGTACCACGCAAAGTGATTATTGCTATATTTAGTTGCGTTGCCTCTACTGCCATGACATCATCGTTTTCATTCTGGGTCATCCCGCTCAGCTTATGCTAGGTCTGCTCCTCAGCTATCAATGAGGGGAACATCTAGACCTCCTATTGTCTATAAAGGCTGGGTTATACTCAACACACCAGCGAGTTGGCTTGGGTGCGCACAGCAAATGTGATGTCATCGCAGTGTTAGCGGATGTTTGCTTTTGGTGTGCATGGCATCATTTGTAACTTTGTGTGCGCTTCCACATATGAAGATGCATGACTTGGAGACGAGTCTGGGCGCAATGAGCAACACCTTCAGGGGTCAATCACACCGAACGCATTTTTTTGCATTGAGCGTGTTGTGTGCTGCTCATGCGCCCTGCATGCCTCGCGTTTTAACCACCTGCTGCGCCTCTAGTTTTTATCGTTGCGCGCTGTGTACGTTGAAAAAAGTCAGCTCTGAGTGGAAAAAGTTTGTTATGTCACTCGTAGCTTTTTAATTCTATAATTAAATTAAATCAGAGATGGGGTTTCCATTGAGGTGACAGCAGTGTTTATGTTGTCAAGATGACTACAGAGACTTTTGAAGATGGATGAGAGACTAGTGGTTACTGTTTTTAGTTATCCGGAGCTGTATGACTTTACAAATCTTAAATATCACAATAGCTTTAAAAATTAAAACTATACCAGTATCAACATCAACACTCGTGCAGCAGATATGCAGCTGAATCAGTCATTGCTAGCAACATAAAAAGAGCAGCACACTTTAAAAAAAGGCCAAAAAGGCATTGCGGTGCCAAGCCTTTTCAAAACGGAAAAGCGCATTTGGTGTGATCGGCCGAAACAATCCGAAACAATTGCCTGATGTGAAGTTCTTTAGGTTTTCTTTGAAGCTTTGAGGGAAACAATGCATATATTTTGTGCACAGGTTGTCCAATGCTTTTTAAGTACATTATTCTTCATTTTTTATGTATAAATGTTTTTGAATTAAATACTCAATTAGCTTAGATAAATAAATTGTCATGCTGCAAATTCAGTGGCTGCTGCTGAATGTTTATATAGCAGGTTAGGTGTATCGTGTAGCAAATCCAATGATGCTGGTAGTGATGATTCTATGATTTTAGACCAATCAGTGATCTTTAGTGTGTATACGTCACATTTTTCTTAACATCACTGTACGGCTCACTTTGAACATTCCAATCAAACTACACAGTACTATGCAATAGAAAAGTAACTTTAAAGAACCGTCTTAAACTCTCAACCAGAATCTGTTATTTAAATACTTCTGAAATGATGACACAATCAACACCTCCCCTTTAAAGTATCAGTATCAGCTGGTAGATGGTTTGTTGCTGGTCTAAAATGGTCTACCACATTTGAAAAAAAAGTTGGACCAACTTAGACGAATGAATCTTAAGTCCACGGTTCAATTTTGGCCATGATTTGGTTGTCTGAGACATGTTTTGTATATCCTAAAACAATGGTTTTCTACCATGTTCCTGTAGCCTGGACTGCATGCAAAACATGCGTTGTTGATGGGCTCCAAGAACGTAATTGAGAACCCTTGTTCTAAAAGATTTCTATTCGAGACTTCAAATCTGTGGTTTTTGATTGTTGGTTTAAAGTTGTCATGAAACATTAGTAAATATCTTTTTTTTCTGCTATCATGATTGTGAAATGTATGGTGCATGATTTGTTTTTTGGGAACCAATTGGATAGTTGAAAGACAGGCATTGCCAACAAAATGGAGGATGATTGACAAATAAACGAATTCAGAGCCGAAATGAGACATCCACTAATATGCCTACCCTAACGGAATTCCATGTCACCAGGAAATGAAAAATAAGTTGTTTTGAGGGGGAAGGAATCTTATGGTATTTGATTAAAGTTCATGGCGCAAATTTTTACAATGCAATGAAGTGCACAGATACATACTTTATAACAAGAAACTACTATATACATATAAAAATAGGAATGGCCATTAAATCTTGACTGTAACATTTTTACCGAATGATTTAATGGCCATTGCAATCAAATTTCCCCTCCAATCAAATTCAGGCAGTGCCAAAAAATTTGAGACACTTTCCTGAAATGTGACTTAAGCTACGAAGATCGTTAATCCAAGAACCAATTAGGGGCCCAGAACCTGATGACACAACAAGCACTTCAATCTACCCCGGGGAAAATGTCGAAAGCCTTTTTTTCTGGTTTTATTGTCAAGGAATGTCATCAGCAAAAGTAGCTCTACAGATTGTTTATGTTTCCTCTAACGTATCATTTCAGAATGCCGCTTTCTGAACGTGTCCCGGATTGATGACGTCAAACTCTAGGTGAGTCTTTTGTGTGTCTGTGTTTGACGCATTTTGATTGCCCTTCAGTCTTATATTATAACAACTGAGATCTTGCAGTGCGATATGAAGATCATGTTTGAACAGTCTGTCAAACAACATTATAAAGGAATAATAAAAATAAGCCCAGTTTAAGAGCAACAATCTAAGTCCAGTTAAGCGACAGTCTACTTCATCCAATGATAATTTTAGAATGTGATTTGAAACAGCTAATGGCCATCCTAGACTAGCGAGAACTCACAATTTACTATCATAAACTGAACTTTCCACCACAGAGTGTTATTTTAAATATACCCAATGCAACCTTTAAAAAAACATTTACTTTGCATGATCAGATTTGAACAGACAAAGTTAGACCAACTAATGTCTTAACAAGACTGACATTCAAAATCAGCTAATGACCAATTTAAACCAACTAATTTGTTATTTAAACCATTCGAGTATTAAATTAATGTGAAATCAGTTAACTTCTGAACACTGCTGAATTTATGAACATAGTGTGTTATTTTAAATCATCCCACCATGACAAGACAATCAGTAATGCCCCTATAAACTGGCACCATCTGTTAGATGCTTCATTCCCCATGGTCTGCCAGGTTTGAACAAAACGTCATAACTAATTACAATATAAAACAAAGATTAACAATCATATTAGACCAACTGACAGTCTATAAAACATTTATTACCGATTCAGAGTTAATAACGCACCTTTTGAATGACCACCCCCAGAATATAGGAAACCCTTTTCTCCTGTGTGTTATTTTAAACGACTCTAATGGGATTTTTTAAGTTGGAAAATAAAGAAATTTACATGTTGAATCAATTCAGGCTTACAAATACCAAAACGTTGCTACGTTGTGTATTTTATTATAGATTTAAAAAATCTAAAACAAATAGCATACTTTGCATTAATTGACTTCAACACGCTGACGGATTCAGTCAGATTAGTGTGCAACGCGGGGTCCTTTAAATTCTTTATAATTATTTACGTAACCCATTTGAAATTTCTAAATTATGAACCTTCATAAAATGATAGCTATTTTAAATGTTTCATACAAAAGATCAAGTCTTTGAGCGTCTGACATACCTATAGTGGTGATGACCGTGATGGCGAAGTAGAAGGACCCAGCGAACCTCCACTGGACCCCCGCCTTGTGCGGCTTGAGCTGCAGCACGACCCGCTCCAGCTCGTCGAAATTGACTTTGCTCAAGTTGTACTTGTCCATCAGCTCTCGCTTCCGATCGTCCAGGACCTTTTTTTGTGTGATCTCCATCTTGGACTCTAAAGCGTCAAAAACCGCCGCTCCGACGAGCAAATAAGTGAAAGTGCAGATGATCAACACGAGGGTCCTGATGTTTTGTCTCTTCATGGTCGGAGCGAATGAAATGAGGCGCAAACTTTGAGGACTGATGGTGATGAGGAAGCGCCGGGCTCTTTCATTGCGACAGGGCTCACTGAGCTGTTCCTTCAGCACCACGGGTGCACATGTGCCTGTTGAGTCAACACATCTCAGCCCCGTTTCATCTTCATAACCTCCCACTGGCACAAAACTGAGCGTTCGTTTACTGGACTTTTGACGATGATGGGTTTTATACAGCTAATCCTGTTGATGCCATTTTAGGATTCTATATTTTTTAAATGCATCCCGTAATAACCTATACATGTATGACCCTGGACCAAAAACAGTGGGAAGTTCCATGTGTGTATTTGTAGGAAAACCAAAAATACATTGAATGATTCAAAATAATTCTTCCATGCCAAAATCATTAGAATATTAAATAAAGATCATTTTCAATGAATGTATGCTGTTTTTTTATATTTCCTACAGTAAATATATCAGCACTCAATTTTTGATTATAGTATGCATTGCTAGACATGTAATTTGTTCAAATTTAATGGTGGTTTTCTCATTATTTCAATTTTTTTTAAAATCTTCATATTACAAATTTTCTCATCTGATCAGTCAAATGTAAACCATACATCATGGAAAACTTATTCAGCTTTTAAGAATTATAAATCTTTATTTCAAATAATTGTACACTTATGAATGCAGTGTTAAGTAAACATATGGTAGGGAGACAAACAAATATTAATATGTTGTAAATATGGTTTAAAAATAAACACATTTTCATGATTATAAAATGATTTCAGGATTTTCATTATGGTCAAGCTTAAACTGATCTCAAAAACTGCAAGGTTGCATTTATTTACTGGATGTGTTGAATATACTAACAGGTCAGATGAATTGAGACAGCGGCTTTGGTGAAGTTTGAAACTGATAAATTATGTCCATTAGGCCTTAATTGTTTTATAATAGCCATTAATAATATTATACATTAAAATTTGGACATTTCCTGGTAATCTGCATTTAGTGCACATTTGATAGAAAAAGTGGTTTCAGGTTGTTTTTAGTACAGGGCTTAGTGATGATGTCACACACACACACACAGAGAGGGGAAGAGAGAGAGAGACATTGGTTCTTGGTGTTTATGAAGACTCTCAATTATTGTAATGTGTTTAATACTCTAAAACGGCTTATTATATCAACTTACCTTAAACCTAACCCCTAAACCAATCCTCCCAGGAAACATGTGGCACATTTTGAATGAAAAATGACCCTGTTAAGTATGATCTTTAACAGTTATGAACACAAGGCATATCGTCATAACATACCCCCTAGCTAGCAAATGTGGCTCAAATCCAGTCCACACCAGACACTTACATCTGGCCCACATACTGCATGGAATAATGACACTCTGGCGGTCCATTCCTGTTTGTCAGATCTGGGCCACAAATACGCCAAAGCAATACCACATATCAGCCAGAATTCAAGCAAATGAACCAGAACTGGCCTTATTCTGGGCCACAGTTTGCTTTTATTCTGGCCCAGATCTGGCCTACACCAGAATCTAGGGTGGTCCACTCCTGTTTGACAGATCTGGGCCACAAATTAGCTATATTACTACACATATCTGCCAAGTCAAAGAGCTAAGATTTGACCCCTATAATTATCAAATGATCCCTGTACTTTATCTTTACCAAAAGTGACCAATCATAGGATAACAGTACCATACCTGCAACATCTTACCTCAGGTGCTTAGAGCTCACACTATCTTTAGCCAGAGATACTCAACCATATTTGTCATTTCTCATTCGGGCCACTATAGGCTCACAGCAACATTAGCCAGAGCTTACTGTGCGGAATATTCACCAAAAGTGGTCCACATATGTTTTAAGATAACTGGGCCACATTTGCTATATCTTCTCTGGGCCACTTTAGTCTGACAGCCATATTAGCCAGAGCTTACTGTGCCGAATATTCACCAAAAGTGGTCCACATATGTTTTAAGGTAACTGGGCCACATTTGTCATATCTTCTCTGGGCCACTTTAGACTCACAGCCACATTAGCCAGCGTTTACTGTGCCGATTATTTGCCAAAAGGCGCCCACATATATTTTAAGATAACTGGACCACATTTTCTATATCTTCTATAGGCCACTATAGGCGCACAGCCACATTAGGCAGAGCTTACTATGCTGAATATTCGCCAAAAGTGGTCCACATATGTATCAAGATAACTGGGCCACATTTGCTGTATCTTCTCTGGGCCACTTTAGGCTCACAGCCACATTAGCCAGAGTTTACTGTGCCACATTAGTCTCACAGTCGCTTTAGAGTTTACTGTGCCACTTTAGTCTCACAGCCGCATTAGCCAGAGCTTACTGTGCTGCTCAAATGAGGTCTGCCAGCTTGATTTCAGTCTGGTGGTCCAGTTGATTCATTATCTAGATGAGCCTGGATCCGTTCATGATCAGAAATGACCTGCGTGTTAAAACTAGACACCACGTCTAGGAGATAAGGGATATCATATCAAGACTGAGATAAAACTGATATCCTCTGAACACTTTGACTGTGGATTAATTGAACAGCCAGAAAAAAGAAAACATCTGCATGTACCAAACGTCTCTGTGAATGAACAGTGTGTTTTTGTTCACGAAATCCATAGTTGAAATCAATAGTAAGTGTCTGGTGTGGGCCGGTTCTGGGCCAGAATAAAAGCAAACTGTGGCCCAGAATAGGGTCAGTTCTGGTTCAGTTGGTTAAATTTTGCCTGATATGTGATATTGCTATGGCTGAATTGTGGCCCCAGATCTGACAAAAAAACAGGAGCGGACCGCCCAAGTGCCATCATATTATACAGTATGTGGGCCGGATGTAAGTGTCTGGTGTGGGCTGGATTTGAGCCACCCTACTAAAAACCGCTCTAATTTTACAACCCTCAATTATAATCATTTTTTAAAAATGACATTGCAGAAATTCCATAGGTGTTGATCAATAATTGAGCTTGATGTAATGATCCCGCTTTGTATTGTTCATTATAATTAGGTTCTCTCCGTTTCCTGAAGGATGCTGTAAGTGAGACTATAAATGAATTAGGAAAGTGATACTGTCAGCTCGCATAATCAGCCCTGCTGGCTCTCCAGATTCAGACAGCAGATATTGCAGCACAATAATGAACTGAAGAATAATTTTCATCAGGGTTAATGGAGATATATAACTGAATATGGGATGAATAATGAATAAATGACACTTCTATAAATACATTAAACTAATGTGTTCAAGTTTGTAATGTATTTCTTTTACATTCTTATCGTATACAATAATAACCGATTTTTAAAATGTTTTAGTGATGATTTTACCATACTTACCATATTGACTTTTCATCGTATTACTCAAAAATATCAGTTCAATGGTTGTGTACATGCTGCAAATTTCCATGAGAGGGCGTGGTGGGGCAGTAAATCTCTAGCAGGGTAAACTAGTTTATAAAGCCTTTTTACGCATGTGACGGGACAGCCCTCCGTGCCTGTTCGTGTCTTTACGATAAATAAATAAATAAATAAATAAATAAATAAATAAATAAATAAATAAATAAATAAATAAATAAATGAATGAATGAATGAATGAATAAATAAATAAATAAATAAATTGTCTACTATTTAAAATAGCTTTTGAGCAAATAAACTTTAATAAGTGTGAAACGTCTATTTCATCGTGACTTATTTATGTAAAACAAACAAACAAACATGAATGTAATGCTTATTTAATGAATATTTTAAATAAAATAAGATCTAATGAATTTTTATTATAATATCTTAAAATGATATCAACTCCGACGATATCTATTAGATGACACTTTTTAAACCAAAGGTTAGCTATGTCTATATTTTACTTAACTTGGGTTAAAACAACCCAACAATTTTAGTAATAAATATAAATAAATATTTCAAATAAATATATAAACAAACAAACAAGAAATCAAACAAATAAACAAATAAAAATACAGCCATATTACAATGACTATTTTTCAATCACTGAAAACCCCATTTGGTTTTTGACCCCTATTCAGGTCATCATAGCATAATGCACTAATTCCTGTGGAATCTGACAGAATGCTTTAAATTTTTTAAACAAATAAGGTTTAAACTTTAATATTGCAGCATCTACATCTTGCATGTAACTATTTACAGGTAAAAATTTAGGTAAAAATTTTTTACAAAGAGTATGATCAAACAATTAATTGTCCACATTTTACCCAAATTTGGATAAATATTTTACAGTTATTTTATATTTTAAGAATATGTGTATGTTTAGTTTGTTTGCTTGTTTGTGTCTGTATTCATTTATAATTAATGTTACAAAGCAATTACCTGAAGCTGACTCTGTAACACTAAAAAAACCTGACACTTTTTAAGGCTAGTAATGTACAACACCTTGGCAGTATCGGTATATATCTTTACATTACAATAAAAAGAACAGGTGCAAGAATCGAATAAAAATACATATACAGGTCTGTAGACAGCCTGGTGAAAGGGGTGGTTCTTTTTTCTTAAAATATGGACCTTTTTGCAGTTATTTGCCTCATTTTCTATTTAATTATGAGGTTTAAATACTTTTTAAGCGCTTTTTTTGCTGGATTAACTTCTTGAATGGTCATCAACCACACTTTTTGATGTATCAAAAACATTTCCTAAACATTTAGAAGAAAAACATAATCCTTATTTTTTCAAATAAAATTGTATTACATCATATATCATGAGAAAAGAGGATGCTGTTCTAGTTTTACATTAAAAACTAGCCTATTGACATTTATTAGGCAAACACAAACTGGCCAGCACATTTAACTTTCCTACATCACGCTGAAGCAACAGCCAAAAGAGGATTCTGCTTGGTCTTAAAGCCTTCTTCGATGGTTCTTTTCATAATTTATTATGGCATAGCAGTCAACAAATGAGCTCGTGGACCTTTTCTGAACCTTTGTCAGTTGGGGGTATAGGTCTTTCGAACCACCCGAACCCCTCCTGGCTACGAGCCTGATATATGCATATATTAAAGTAATACTAATAATAGTAACAAACACACACACACACACGCACACACACACACGCACGCACACACACACACACACACACACACACACACACACACACACACACACACACACACACACACACACACACACACACACACACACATCATATACAGTTGAAGTCAGAATTATTAGCCCCCTGTTTATTTTTTCCCCCAATTTTTGTTTACAGGAGAGATTTTTTTCAACACATTTCTAAACATAATAGTTTTAATAACTCATTTCTAATAACTGATTCATTTTATCATGATGACAGTAAATAATATTTGACTAGATATTTTTCAAGACCCTTCTATACAGCTTAAAGTGACATTTAAAGCCTTAACTAGGTTAATTAGGTTAACCAGAGAGGCTAGGGTAATTAGGCAAGTTATTGTATAATGATAGTTTGTTCTGCAGACTATCGAAAAAAATATATAGTTTAAAGGGGCTAATAATTTTGACCTTAAAATGGTGTTTAAAAAATAAAAACCTGCTTTTATTCCTGCCGTAATATGACGAATAAGACTTTCTCCAGAAGAAAAAATATTATCAGACCTACCGTGAAAATTTCCTTGCTCTGTTAAACATCATATTTAAAAATATTTGAAAAAGAAAAAAAATTCAAAGGGGGGCGAATAATTCTGACTTCAACTGTATATAGACAGCTTTTATGAGAAAGAATCTCAATATAACTCAATATAATAGCCACAAAAGTTTGGTTTTGATCAATATTTAGATTTGTTTACATGACCGGTTTCCAACCGTGGTAAAGTTTGACATTTAACATTAATTATATATTCGGTTTCAAACTAATTCAATTCTTTGCTCCTGTTATAGTTTGAGCCAAAACTACATCAGATAGACATAAATATCCAACACAGTCTCACAGCAATTCGTAACTTTTTGATTTAGTGGCTAATTCGTACGATCTAATTCGTACATTTTCATACGATTAGCTCATCCCCCAATGACGGTTGGGTTTAGGGGTGGGGTTAGGTGCCATGCTATGGAATAAAATCACTGTCATTTAAAATCGTACGACTGAACTCGTACGAATTCGTACGAATTAGCCACTAAACTGACAAAACGTAAAATTCTTACGTTTTCTCGTGAGATCAGGCTGAAATATCTGCCCTTTATGTTGCACAAGAGTTAACTTTTTGTTGCATATGCACTGGACTTATTTCACACAATGTACTACTTGTGCTCAAATAAATCATTCATACTATATGTTTCTGTCTATTATTTTACAATTAAAAAATTTGTGGTATGCGAAACCTTCAGTACGTGTGGTCATCAGACTGCTTCTCCACAAACAAGGAGCGGGAGAAAATCACAAGACATTGTCTCAGAAAAATAATTGCAGAAATTTCATTTTACATAATATTGGCATCAAATTCAAAACATATACTCAGAAGATGTGTGGCTTTTGATCTATTACTATATATCTATTCTGTGTTGCTCTAGTACAAATTTCCTAAATTTGTTTATAAAATAATCAAATGTTTAGTGCGGTGCAATTCTTTTTACATTACTTAAGCATCTATAACTTTTTTTCATTTTGAGCATTATAAACTCTAGATCAGGGGTGTCCAAACTTAGTCCTGGAGGGCCGGTGTCCTGCATGTTTTAGTTCCAACCCTAATTAAACACACCTGAACCAGACAATCAAGCCCTTTCTAGATATACTAGAAACTTCCAGGCAGGTGTGTTGAAGGATGTTTGAGCTAAACTATGCAGGACACCGGCCCTCCAGGACCGAGTTTGGACACCCCTGCTCTAGATGATGGATAACAAAGCCCAGAGGGTTATCTTTCCACATATACATGAACTGTGAATGTAGACCAAATCATTCAGCAACTGTTAATGTTTTAGCTTGTGAAGATCATTTTTGAGAAAGTTCCTCTGACGGTGAGGGAGAGAAGGACATCGGCATAGCCTCGGAAAACGTTTTATGAGTAATCTCATTTTGCATGCTATCTTCATCGAATTTGAATCACAAACTCATGAAATACTTTGCTTTGAATGCATATTTTTTTTCTAGGACATTACATTAATGCTTTCCTGTGTTTGTATATGGAAAACAAATATTGAACACAATAAAAAAAAAATTCTCATGACTTCATAATGTATCACTTTTTATCTTTTTTATCATGTAACTTCACCTTTTACCACAGTAAAGCTCAAAGTGTCTTCTTTCCAATGATACAGGAACTGTTACTATTTAAAGTTAGGTAAGTGTAAATTCCCAAAATTGAGTGCTGGCTAACAGGTTAAAAAAACATTAGCCACACTGTAAACCCTAATGTTGTCTTTACTTAAACAATTAAGTAAAGTTGACTGAACATAACTTTAAATTTTGTATTTTGGTCCTATCACTTAAAATATGAGTTAATTTAACTTATGTACCATGAAAATGCATAAACTTAAGATTTCAAGTGTAGTGAGCTCAAAATCAATTAACCCTTTGAAAAAAAAAATAGGTCATTTTCACAAATGGAGTTTTGACTGTAAAATATGTGCAACCTTTTAAGTGCAAGGTCTTTTTTTAAATCAGAAAACAAATGGCTTCAGGTATAATTATTCATCATAATGTGAATAAATGGCTACTTATTTTTTTATTTAAAATGTATTTAAACATTTTTTCATAGTATATTATCACACACACTGAAAACCCTAATAAGTTGACTGAACTAAATTAATTGAGTAAACACTTTGCCTCAATTTAATTGAGTAATGGAGTCTCCCAAAACTAGCATTTTTAAGTTTATTTAACTTGCTGGTTTTGTAGACTATACTTAAATTGTTCAGTTCACCAAACTTTTTGTGAAACTGGTGAACTGGCTACTTAAGTACTATGTCTGGTGAACTGAACACTTTAAGTATAGTCTACAAAACCAGCAAGTTAAATAAACTTAAATATGCAAGTTTTGGGAGACTCCATTACTCAATTAAATTGAGGCAACGAGTTTACTCAATTCATTTAGTTCAGTCAACTTATTAGAGTTTTCAGTGCATATGAATGAATAAACAATTCAACCATATGAAATTATAGAATAAAACAAATACAAAAATGTTCAGAAAAACAGAAGACTCTGGTTTCGAAATTAGCACTTTATTTATTTTGTAATATTTTAAAAATATCCTTTAATGCAAAAGAAAAGTAATAATCATTTAAACTCTGGCACCATTTGAAACATTAATATTGTCTAAATATTATTCTCATATTTGAGATAAAGAAATCAAATCAACACTAATGTTTTCTAAATATTATTCTCTATGATGCACAAGCTTTGTTTTTTACAGTTATGCCTTTGTTGTTTTTATATATGGTACTGAATCCATATTTTCAGTATAACAGACACACTGTCAATGAATTAAACTCTGACACCATTTGAGATAAAGAAATCAAATCAACTCTAAAAATTTCTAAATATTATTCTCTGTGATGGACAAGACCTGTTTTTACAGTTATTCCACACTGAAAAAGAATTGTAACAAAAAAAAAGTTCAACTGATGGCACCTACGGCTGCCAAACAAAAATTACGGTAACATTTCTTTGTTGAAATGACGTGCAAAACTAATAAATCTACAGATATTTTCATATTTCCTATATTATTACAATCAAATCCATTCAATAAAGTTACACACCAAGAGTTTAACAAAGAAACACTTAAATAAATTAAACTCTGATACCATATTTGAGATAAAGAAATTAAATCAACTGTAAAAATTGTCTAAATATTATTCTCTATGATGCACAATATCTGTTTTTTATGCCTTTGTTGTTTTTATATACTGTACTGAATCCATATTTTCAGTATATCGGATACACTGTAAATGCTGAAATGATTAAACTCTGACACCATTTGTAATAAAGAAATCAAATCAACTCTAAAATTTTCTAAATATTATTCTCTATGATGCACAAGCTTTGTTTTTTACAGTTATGCCTTTGTTGTTTTTATATATGGTACTGAATCCATATTTTCAGTATAACAGACACACTGTCAATGAATTAAACTCGGACACCATTTGAGATAAAGAAATCAAATCAACTCTAAAAATTTCTAAATATTATTCTCTGTGATGGACAAGACCGGTTTTTACAGTTATTCCACACTGAAAAAGTTCAACTGATGGCACCTACGGCTGCCAAACAAAACCCATATAATTACGGTAACATTTCTTTGTTGAAATGAAATGCAAAACTAATAAATCTACAGATATTTTCATTAAAAAGTTTACAGATAAACTGTAGAAAGACTTTTCCTATATTATTACGATCAAATCCGTTCAATAAAGTTACACACTAAGAGTTTAACAAAGAAACACTTAAATAAATTAAACTCTGATACCATATTTGAGATAAAGAAATTAAATCAACTGTAAAAATTGTCTAAATATTATTCTCTATGATGCACAATATCTGTTTTTTATGCCTTTGTTGTTTTTATATACTGTACTGAATCCATATTTTCAGTATATCGGATACACTGTAAATGCTGAAATGATTAAACTCTGACACCATTTGTAATAAAGAAATCAAATCAACTCTAAAATTTTCTAAATATTATTCTCTATGATGCACAAGCTTTGTTTTTTACAGTTATGCCTTTGTTGTTTTTATATATGGTACTGAATCCATATTTTCAGTATAACAGACACACTGTCAATGAATTAAACTCGGACACCATTTGAGATAAAGAAATCAAATCAACTCTAAAAATTTCTAAATATTATTCTCTGTGATGGACAAGACCGGTTTTTACAGTTATTCCACACTGAAAAAGTTCAACTGATGGCACCTACGGCTGCCAAACAAAACCCATATAATTACGGTAACATTTCTTTGTTGAAATGAAATGCAAAACTAATAAATCTACAGATATTTTCATTAAAAAGTTTACAGATAAACTGTAGAAAGACTTTTCCTATATTATTACGATCAAATCCGTTCAATAAAGTTACACACTAAGAGTTTAACAAAGAAACACTTAAATAAATTAAACTCTGATACCATATTTGAGATAAAGAAATTAAATCAACTGTAAAAATTGTCTAAATATTATTCTCTATGAAGCACAAAAGCTGTTTTTTATACCTTTGTTGTTTTTATATACTGTACTGAATCCATATTTTCAGTATATCGGATACACTGTAAATGCTGAAATGATTAAACTCTGACACCATTTGTAATAAAGAAATCAAATCAACTCTAAAATTTTCTAAATATTATTCTCTATGATGCACAAGCTTTGTTTTTTTACAGTTATGCCTTTGTTGTTTTTATATACGGTACAGAATCCATATTTTTTTGTATATCGGATGCATTTAATCACTTAAATGAAGTAAACTCTCGACACCTTTTGAGATAAAGAAATCAAATCAACTCTAAAATTGTCTGAGTAATATTCTCTGATGCACAAGGTCTTTTTTACAGTTATGCCTTTGTTGTATTTATAGTATTTTCAGTATATTCAGGATGCTTAAATGAATTACACCGTAAACGCCTGAAACACAGATATAGCTTGAAAAGGTATTTAACCATCTGTGAAATATTTACAGTATTATTCAATATTCAATATTCACCTTTATTTGTATAGCACTTATACAATGTAGATTGTGTCAAAGCAGCTTCACATAAAAGGTCACAGTAAATTGGAACAGTGTAGTTCAGTTTGTAGTGTTTAAGTTCAGTTCAGTTTAGCTCAGTTCAGTGTGGTTTAATAATCACTACTGAGAGTCCAAATATTGAAGAGCAAATCCAACGATGCGCAGCTCTACAGATCCCGAACCATGCAAGCCAGTGGCGACAGCGGAGAGGGAAAAAAAATTTCACTAAATGGCGAAAGTGAAGAAAAAAAAACCTTGAGAGAAACCAGACTCAGTTGGGCACGATCATTTTAATTTCTCCGCTGGCCATACGTCTTGTGCAGAGCTGCAGTCTCAGCGGCGGAGGCTGGAAGCTGGCCTCAGCGAAGACTCGTCTGTCTCTGGAGCGTCACAGGAATCAGTCTCATGTTCTCCACTCTTCCATGACCACCACAGTAGCTGCTCAGGATTCGGCCTGGTCCAGGATATGGAAACCTTGGGATCATCTCGTCGTCGGTCTTGGATCGAATCAGTGACTCTGCATAGTCTGAGGGCCTCGGGAAGAGTATCCCCAGGTGGAAATGGAGAATAAAGAGAATAATTAGCGTAGCTGATGTTCACAGTGTATATCAACAAGATGCAGAACCTGTGTGGAAGCCCCCTAAATGGTGCACTAAGCATATGCTTTACTGAACAGATAGGTCTTTAATCTAGTTTTGAATTGGGAGAGTGTGTCTGAGCCTCGGACGTTATCAGGAAGGCTATTCCAGAGTTTAGGAGCTATAAATGAGAAGGCTCGACCTCCTTTTATTATCATTTATAATGCATAACACAAGGCTTTTTAGTGTGTTTTTTTATGTGTTTATTGTTTTTTATAAACACTAATTCAACTTTAGTTTTGTAGATTTTGTTGTTTAATAATTGTACTTACTGTTTTGTCATACACCAATTTACAAGGTGTGTGTACTTATTTATGTTTTTATTTCGTTAGTAAGTTGTTAGTTAGTTATATTTTACTGTTTTCTGCCATTTATTGCCCCTTCAGTCTGAGAATGAATTAGTAATATTTTATGCAAATTGTTCTGAATATTTTTATAGCCATCTTCATTACTGTAACCCTGTAATCTCGCAATCCAAAAATGTAACTTTTTTTATATTCAGGAGGTTCAGAGTTTAATTCATTTAATTGTTTACAGTGTATCCAATATACTTAAAACATGGATTCATTACTGTACATAAAAACAACAATGGCAACTGTTAAAAACAGGTCTTGTGCCTCAAAGAAAAAAAATATTTTAAAAATTCTACAGTTGATTTGATTTCTTTATCTCAAATAGTTTCAGAGTTTAAATGATTATTACTATGTTTTACATTAAAAGTTATTTTAAAAATATTATAAAACAAATAAAGTGCTAATACCAAAAACAGAGTCTTGTGCAATAACCAGGTTGTTTTTGAACATTTTCAGAACATTTTGTTATTTGTTTTGTTGTATAATTTCATATGGTTATATTGTTTTATTCATTCATAGAACTGTTTGTTTTTTACTGGAGAAATTAAGCCTTGTGCAACATAAAGGGCACATATTTATGTCTATCTGACGTAGTTTTGGCTTAAACTATAACAGGAGCAAAGAATTGCATTGGTTTGAAACAGAATATCTAATGAATGTCAAACTAGCCTATAGGCTATAACTTTACACAACATAACGAGCGGTTGATTAAGAAGGCATCTTTCTTATTAAGTCCGTATAATGTCATCTACAGTGACATTCCTGATGTGATGTGTGGGTAGAGCCTGTCATAAACATCTGAAGCTGACACTTAACACTTACAAAATATGTAAAACAAGCATAAAATTAAATATCAGACTTGATTTGCATTTAAACGTCAGTGAAATGAAAGACAATCCGTGCGAACATCAGTCAAAGACGCTGGTGTGCGTCAAATATGGACAGATAATTTTAGTGCAAACATGGTTCGCCTCAGTCCATTGCCCTTTCCCAGGTTTAAATATAATTAACCAGAAAGAGAGGGCATGTGCTGCCGCTCATGTTACCTTGACTAGACCGAGCGCTGGGCGGTCCTTTAGCTTCATGAACTACAAAGTCACTAGAGAACAAAGTTTGAAATGAGTCCGAGCACAACAAACCTGTACAAGGCAAAGCGAGCGCGCGGACAATAATGGACTCAGCCAAGCGGGATGAACACATGAGCGAACACGCCGCCAACCTACTGGGCTCAGGACAGCGGTACACACGGACACACAACACCGCAAAAGTCCAGTCAAGATACTTGAAAATCCTCTGTGCGGTAAGCGGACACTCGAGGGGGGAATAAAAGCCAGTTTCTGAATCTAGGTTAACCAAACATGACTGACTCGGGGTTAAGTTACTCGTTTAATCTTTAAGCTTAAAAGTTTGTGCAGGGATTGATTGTTCTTCTTTATTGTTGTTTACAATAGAGTGCAGTAGACTATATTATAGTAAAACTTAGATAAACAAAAAGTAAAATACTGTGCATGGCAGCTTTTCATGAAAAGACACACATGTGTTCATGTTTTACATTCATTTTTAGGTGAATAATAATTTATTCGCAGTTTTTTGTACTTGTTTTTGAAAATATGAAATTAACCTATTTTAAAAGTAGATTTAAAAATGTACAATTTCAAAGTATGTAGTTTTAGACTTTCTCACACAGTGATAAACTTGAAACTACTGGGAGATTTAAAAATTATATAACCAAGCCAAGAAAAGTCAAGCCATGTAAAATTATATTTTTAAAAGGAATATTACAGTCAAACTGTATTTGAACCCTGTTTAAGAGAGAGAGAGAGAGAGAGAGAGAGAGAGAGAGAGAGAGAGAGAGAGAGAGAGAGAGAGAGAGAGAGAGAGAAATAGTATTGCAGAAGGGTGCCAAATGGCAAAGCAATGAAAACAAGTAGGCTGCACCGAACTTCTGGAGGAAATGTTAGTCATTACCTGCCTCTGGAAGCCAGCGTGCCACTGTGTGTAGTGTAGTGTTACAGAGTCTCTTTCAGAGTTCATCTAGAGGGGTTTCCATTCAGTAGTTCACAGGGGAAGGTGTTATGCATTTAGTGGACTCTTCATCCAAAGCAACTTACAAACCAATCCATTCAAGTTTTAAAATAAACATGGGAGGTTTGTGAGACAACGTTCGTGTTTAAATATACATTGGTTTAGAGTAGCAGTTTTTTTCAGACAACTAAATGAACTATAGAGAAGAGAAGAAACTTGCAGATTTATAGTGTGAGCGTGTATTTGGTTGGTGAAGTCTTCAACTGCTTCTCAAAGGCTATGAGTTCAGTAGCAAAACTCGAGAGCTTGCAAATCTAAATGTGAGAACTTGTGATAATAATGTTTGTATGTGTAGGTTAAAATGTCCACTCACAGCTCTGATGTGAACAGCTGAATCTCTCGATTTGCACACACAGACAAAAATCAACACACTTTTGAATTCGAAGTTGCAGATTATTGTGTATTTGTAAAATGTCATTCACAAATACAAAATGACAGACACACGTGTGCACGGCAAATTTGATAGCATCTTCGCTCTACAACCACAAATCGGCACTCACAACCTCTCAGATTTGCCAGTTCAACTACAAATCTCACGCACTCTGACATCTGCTACACATCTTGTGCGATCTCTATAGCAGAACTCATTCGTGTGCTCCAGCCCAAAAACTGTGACTGAGATGTCGTGTCGGGGAGGGAGATTACAAGCGTTTCTACACTGTTTTAAGCGCTTGTATGTGAAGAACGGGGACTATGGTATCTCTTTGGACGATCAAAACAGGTTTATAAGGGCAGACCGGGGCTGACGGGAACGCCGTTGCAAAACCGCTCACATTTTCACTACCCGCCTATAGCATTTTTTACCCGCAAAAATAATTTCAAAACCACCCAATCTGGCAACACTACTTGTAGATGCAGAGGTGCGAGCAGGGCGGGGCGGGGGAGGGGCGTGGTAGGACATTTTAAATGGTGTGGTAGGTGTATATATATATATATATATATATATATATATATATATATATATATATATATATATATATATATATATATATATATATATATATATATATATATATATGTATATATAGGGGCGTAGTGGACATTTTAAAAGTGGGGGGGACGGCTGTATGAGATCATACATTCAAATAATTATTAATCACCTGTTTTAAATGGTCTGTCTCTGAAAGTGAGGGGGACGGATCCCCCCGTTAAGTAACTTTGTAACTTTGTAGTAAATACTGCAATATATACAGTATAACACAATTTACTGCATTATGGTTCAAAATAATATTATTTTCTATAAAATACTAATACAACTTATTTCAGGTGGGTTAAATCGTATCTTTAGAACCTCATTGAAAGCAGCTCCTACATAACTCATAACTGGTTCTTATATAAAAAACAAACCACCTAGCACAGTCGCTTAGCTAACAGTATTGAACATAATTATTAAAAATAATAACTTACCCTCTGATTGCTTGATGACGTGAGCTGCCCCTGTGTGCTGACGTACAAAAATGTCCTGTCTCAAAATTTAACAAATATGTTTTAAGAAAATAGTTGAAATAAATCCTAAATAATAAAATAATCATAGAAATTTATTCTTCTGCAGCCAAGTCCCGTTAGCTGCAGGCAATTGGTTAGGCATCGGCCTATAAAACAGGTTTACCCCTGCCACGCCTCTGCATCTAGGTATCTACATCTACGAGTAGTGTTGGGCGATTTTGAATTTATTTTTGCGGGTAAAAAAGGACATAGGTGTCTAGTGAAAATTTGGGCGGTTTTGCAACCCCCTCTATGATACTGCCAACCTTAACAATCCCTCCCCCCCACACTTAGCGTGATTCTGGCGACCATCATAACCCCCCCATTTAGCACGATTTCTAAATGACTGGGCGGGTCTTTTTGCATTTCGGCGGGTTTTGGATAGTTTTTGGGCTGGAATCAGCCAGCTACATCTGGCCATACTGTCTACAAGTGCACAAATAATAAGTTCTGCTACAGAGATCGCGGCAAGATGTGTAGCAGATGTCAGAGCGCGTGAGATTTGTAGTTGAACTGGAAACTACAAATGTAGATCCTTTTGTATTTGTGAATGACATTTTACAAATACACAACTATTAATCCGCAACTTCGAATTCAAAACACAAGTGTGTTGATTTTTGTCTGTGTGTGCAAATCGAGAGATTCAGCTGTTCACATCAGAGCTGTGAGGGTACATTTCAACCTACACATACAAATATTATTATCACAAGTTCTCACATTTAGATTTGCAAGCTCTCGAGTTTTGCTACTGATTTGTGGTCTAAGCTGTTTGGGTGGAGTTCTGTATATTAGAGGGGAACAGAGAAGGTGAACATTTCAGAGAGGTGACTGTTCAGTTAAAACATTTCAGAAATATTCTTATAGCATATCATTTATTTATCAGATATATTCCAATATGCGCATGGCTATATTGGCTTATATTTGATTTTAGATGGTGCTAGTATTTGGGATCTTTCACCCAATTTAAGTGAATGAACTATTATTAACCGATTAATCACCTGAACTCATTTCTGGATCAGGGTTTAGGCTAGAAAGTCAACATTGAGTCAACATTGGGGAAAGGTGGACTGCAGAGTCTGCTCTAAGACGTAAGCACATACTTTTAGCAGATACATGAGATAAATATGGTTATATGCATTTCCACTGCTAAAATTGGCATTAACGTGTGGCTGAAAGAGAAAGCAGGGCTATTATGCAAATATCAGTTTTACATGCTGTCTGTCCACTGATGTGTGCCAACAGTTTATGTTCATGTAACCAGCCTATAATTATAAAAATAAACAAAAAAAAAAAATTAAGTGACTATTTGTGGGGCTTATGTTTATTAACTCTTAAAAGTACAGTATGTAAGTTTGACACCCAGTGGTTGACCGAGGCATAGTATTCCTGGATCAAAACAAACGCAAGCGCAGGTTGCCAGATTGACAACACCAACAGGAGTGTGCCTGACTAGGACTGATTGAAGGCTGTGCTACATAAAAGCAATAGCACACGATAAGAGGAATATTTTCCAAATTAAAAGCAGTTTTTGTTCTAACCAAGACCTCGCAATGATATATTAGAAACGGCTTCTTTTTCTTGCAGCTGAAAAACAGAAAACTGACAATGGTCACCTATGGTATACCTCATGTGCTTCATTCAGCGTTAAATGCTAACAATGTGAGTTTGAATGTTTGAACATTTATTGCCCTACACTGAAAGACACAGCAGATAGTTCACCTCAGATCTTGAAAATAAAATAAACCATTTGAAATTGATCTTTAGAATGTACATTTAATAATGTTAAAGAGGTTTAATATGTATTAATTAGATTGTAAACCTTACCAATTCATTGGAGTGCAGTGAGTGCACTATTCTGTGCTTCTGAATGGCTGTATTTAAATTTCTGTCATGTTTTGTCTGGTGCAAACAGCCAAATTGCTTATCACTACGTATCTCGTCACGTAGCGTGTTGTTAGGACAGGGGGTCACAATGTAACCTGCTCACGTAATGTTTACATTCATATTATTTATATTATTTGCTAAATAATAACCACCTAATGTGGAACTCTGAATCTGCATCTCATTTTGGAGGCTGCTACTGTCCACCAGAGATCGCATTTCAGTCACAGACGCATGCATTGAGAGCCTTTCTGAATGAATGAAATAAGCAGTTTTCCGTCAATGCAACGTGGGGTGCTGAAATATAATTGGCTAAACTAGCATTGGGCTGGTTAAAAGAACCAAAACAAAGACAGCCGTTCCGGCACGAAACAGCAGAATAACTGACTTCAGCATTGTTTTTCAGATAAACAAAAATGCTCACTTGCATGTTTCTTAAATATCCGCATACATATTATGTATTTGTATGCTTTCGACGAGTCAAAAAGATACATACACCTTTAACATTAGTTAAACTATACAAAAACGTTTATTAATCGTGGGTGATGTTAATTTATTAGGGAATGCCTAGTAATGCAATAAAATCAAAAGTAGTAATAATTGAGTTAAATGTAATTAATAACCAATAAAATTAAGTTGTACTTTATTGTTTTTATTAACTTTAACATATGTGCATCATGATGGCGCAGTGGGTAGCATGATCACCTAACAGCAAGAAGGTCGCTGGTTTGAGCCACGATTGGGTCAGTTGGCATTTCTGTCTGAAGTTTGCATGTTTTTCCCGTGTTCACGTGGGTTTCCTCCGGGTGCTCCGGGTTTCCCCCACAAGTCCAAAGACATGCTGTATAGGTAAATTGGGTAAGCTAAATTGTCCGTAGTGTTTGTGTGTTAATGAGTGTATATGGATGTTTTCCAGTACTGGGTTGCGGCTGGAAGAGCATCCGCTGCGTAAAACATATACTGGATAAGATTGCCCCAGATTAATAAGAGACTAAGCTGAAAAGAAAATAAATGGAGGAATGAACTTTAACATATAACCTTAATGTGGCTATTTCACACTGCTGATATTGGTAACCGAGAAAAATGTCTGGATTTGAATGACGATCTAACAGTACTGTGTAAACATAAAAATCTGTGTATACTTGCCTTACATACATGAAAAATATACAGCCTAGCCTATCTATAAAGAACAAAATGTATACTTTGGAATTAGGCTGATTTTACAAGAGCCCTAGAGGTAAACAGTTGAGTATTTGCTGAATCTATTCAATTGATCTCTGGGTCTGGTGATTAGCACATTTAGCTTAGCTTAGCATAAATTATTGAATCATATTAGACCATTAGCGTCCTGCTCAAAAAAAAAAAAAATAAAAAAAGTCTTTTGATAATTTTCCTGTTTAAAGCTTGACTCTTCTGTAGTTACATTGTGTACTGAGAGTAAATCAAATGTAATAAACAATATACAAGCATAGTTACCCAAATGTTTTAAATTAGCTTGAAATGCTTCAGTCACAACAGGCCTTAAAAACAAATGCAAATATTCTGCTGTTTTCTTTCATTAAAATGAAGATATTCATAATATCATACATTATAGGTAAAATTTCACAATCCTGCAACAATACCAAGGTGCAAATATCGGTACAACAGTAAAGTTGATAAATCAATTATGAGAAAATGAAGGCCCTTAAAAGGTATAAAAAGACTTAATCCCATTTTTAAATTTCTTAAATTTTGTCAAGCGTTGTCCAAAGTGTTTGACTCCAAAAAAGCATAAATATATTTATTTTCCTCGATTGGTTCAGGCCGGGTGCGTCCGGCCAAGCTCCTCTGTCCGGGTGATGTCACGTAATTTGCGACAAACGCAGGAAGGTAATGTGGTTCTCTCCACATGTAGCGAACCCATAGCAAAACAGACGGCAAAATGGAATAATGCAAGTTTGCGTTCTCCTAGTTGGAGAAAGATGAGTTTAAACAGTGGCTGAAGCCTGTCGCTGAAAACAACCACGTAATTTATTCTTTCAAGCTTTGTTTTTTCTGAGCTTATCTAAGTTCTGTTGCATGTTTGTGCTCCATTCATTTATTTAACTACAACTGTTTATTAACAACTGTGTATTGAGTTAAAGGTTTGATACTGATTAGGCGACGAGGTCTTAAAATATTCTGAGAAGGTCTTTAAAAAGTCTTAAAAAGGTATTGAAATTTCCTTTAGGATTCCTGCATATTCCCTGGTATATTATTGTGCAAACATCTTAAAGACTCATTTCTCAATGTGTTATTTCTTATACATTATAATATTTCAAACTACTTAAATGTCAAGATGTTTTGTTAAACTGTAGAGTTGAATTTTCAACATCAGAAGTCGACTGAGCAGAAATAAAGATCATATAATGCAATTTTACAGCCATAAATAAATAGAAAATACTCAAAATATGTTTTTTACAGTGTGGCCCATATGTAGGCAGTTGGCATTTCTGTGTGGAGTTTGCATGTTCTCCCCGTGTTCGCATGGGTTTCCTCCACAGTCCAAAGACGTGCTATAAGTGAATTAGGTAAACAAAATTGTCCATAGTAAATGAGTGTGTGTGAATGAGTGTATGGGTGTTTCCCATTATTGGGTTGCAGCTGGAAGGACAAAGGACAAGGACATCCGCTGTGTAAAACATATGCTGGAATAGTTGGCGGTTCATTCCGCTATGGCGACCCCTGATGAATAAAGGGACTAAGCTGAAGGAAAATTAATCAATGATGAATAATATGATTTAAAAACACTATAGTATTTACTGTCAATTGCTTTAGTATTTTTTTCATATGATACTGTTTTAAGACTAAATAAACTGAGAGAAAAGAGCAGACTTCAGTTTAAAATGACCTGAATAATGAATTATAAATTGACTGAGGTATCATGTTCTCATACATGTATTTCAGCAGCTCCCAGCTCTTTTTTCTAAACTTAACATTTCATTATGACCCTGAGAATAAATGCAAAGAGTTTTATTTAGTTCACATGCGATCATAAACCATTGAGAAGGTTAGAAGGTGTTCATTGAAAGTTATTCAATGTCACCTGTGGAACATGAGGAGGGGGAATTTATTGTACACACTAGGGACTAAGAAAATAAATCATGGGAAATGCATCATTGTACTGCGAATGTAATTTTTACACTTCATTACTTTCACAAAGGGTGGCACGGTGACTCAGTGGTTAGCACTGACACCTCACAGCAAGAAGGTCGCTGGTTAGGAATTAAGCCGAAGGAAAGTGAATGATTACTTTCACATATACAGAACATTAATGTACTATTAGTGGTCTCAGTGGTATTGAAGTGCAGGTTGTTGTTTTTTTTGAGTATGCACTAAAGCAATGGGCTCAAACTCAATTCCTGGAGGGCCGCAGCTCTGCATAGTTTAGCTCCAACCACCTCCAACTCACACCTGCTTATTAGCCTCTAGTAGTCTTGAACACCTTGATTATTTGGATCAGCTGTGTTTGATTGGGGTTGGAGCTAAAATGTGGAGAGCACTCCAGGAATCCAGTTTGAGACCCATGCACTAAGTCGTGAGGTTTTTCAGAGTAGGATGCTTTGTCATAATATTTCTAACCCAGTTTTCTCCATGTTTTTGTTAAATCTTTTTTTTTTTTTTTAAAGGTGCTTCTGCTCGGCTTGCTGGCTTTAATACTTACAATCATATTTCTACTGAAACTCCGCTGCAGTGATAAAGGTATCTTCCCAGTTTTGTATTTTTACAGATTATAAGTAATTTATAACAGCTTTTGGCTATGAAATGTCATTAAAATTTTCGTTAAAGATTGCCCTGTACAATATTTGAGATATTGCCTATGCCATATACAAAATGTTTATTTACCTTTGCTGGCATGCTTTTGACATTTGCTAACATGTAAGCAGTGTTGTGTAAGTTCAAAAACCTTCAAAAAAGTTAAAATGATTAAAATTGTGTTTAAATTACTTCTCTAATGACTTTGTTTGGAAAGTAACTTAGTTACCCAATAAGTCATTTAATTACTTGACTCAATACAAACAATCCACAGAAGTGGTTGCGCATAAATCTCAATAGAAAGTAAACTCTTAATTCTTTATAGGTTCCATGAAGTGCTTTTAAATGTGCAACTTTTATTCGATGTTTGATATAATCACAACCAAAACACAATGAAAGGGTGGGACATAGAGTAGCTGCTCCCCTTTTTAAAAAGCAGCCAATAATGTTTTGCTTTATCATCGCTCTGCCAATGAGCGACTGAGCTCAAGCGCCTCAAAAAAAGCAAATGTGAAGCATCTTGATGGGGCAGGACATGTCAGATTTTACAGAGCAATTGATTGACTATGAATTGATGAGACGTGAATAAAACTGTTGATCAATTTAGGCGGAAGTGACAAACCACAAGCTTTACATGTCTATATCAGTTTTATATCTTCTAAATGCAAATTTTGTCACGTTTTTGGGTCACACTAGCTTATAGATATCCTAAAAACGAATAATACTGATACTAACATCTAAAAACTTTATTTTAATGTCATAGGACCTTTAAATTTGAGTCAAAGAGGATTTTTTAGTTTTATTTTAAAACCAAACACATATTTTAAAGATTATATGTGTTTAAATATACTGCACATAAATCAATGACCCCATATATATATATACCATTTAATGTTATACATTTTTCAATGTTTCATTGTTTCATTTGTTGGATATATAAAACATTCTTTAGTTGAAAATGTTAATAATTTAATCAACATATCTGAATAACAACATGCAGTTACTCTGCTTCTCTAAGTTTATACCTTAAATTGTTAGGAATTATTATTTTTTTTACTTAGGTATTTGTCTTGATAAACTGTCGTAATCCTTCGTGGCATAGATTCAACAAGGTACTGGAAATATTCCTCAGAGATTTTGGTCCATATACACATGATAGCATCACACAGTTGTTGCAGATTTATCAGCTGCACATCTATGATACGAATCTCCAGTTTCACCACATACCAAAGGTGCTCTATTGGATTGAGTTCTGGTGACTGTGGAGGCCATTTGAGTACAGCGAACTTATTGTCAAGTTCAAGAAACCAGTCTGAGATGATTAACACTTTTTGACATGGCACGTTATCCTGCTGAAAGTAGCCATCAGAAGATGAATACACTGTGGTCATAAAGAGATGGACATAGTCAGCAACCATACTCGGGTTGTGGTGTTGACCCGATTCTCAGTTGGTACTAATGGGTCCAAAGTGGGCCAATAAAATATCCCCCTTAATATTACACCACCACCAGCCTGAACCGTTGATACAAGGCAGGATGGATCCATGCTTTCATGTTGTTCACGCCAAATTCTGACCCTATCATCCGAATGTTGCTGCATGAGTATTTCCCAGTGATGGGTTGCAGCTGAAAGGGCATCCACTGCGTAAAACATGTGCTGGATAAGTTAGCGGTTCATTCCGCTGTGGCGACCCCAGGTTAATAAAAGGACTAAGCCGAAAAGAAAATGAATGAATGAGTTACTGTGTAACTAATTACACCAAACACTGGCTGGTTGTAACCTGTACTTATTTAACATGTTTTAAAACATTGTTTACATGTTTTAACACACTGCTAGCATGATTTCACATGTTTTAATAGCATGTCTTTAGCACATTACGGTATAATTACACTTTTTAATGTATTTTGTGTTGAATTTCGGTGTCATTGGCATCAGGAATGAAGGCTGTGTCATTATATTCACATTACATTTGAGATATTTAGACTAAATTGTCTTTATTTTGTGTTTTTTTTTTGTCTGATAGTCATTGACAGCTGTAAAAATCGATGTATATCCAAAAGTCATGATGGTAATGCAGGCTGTCGCTGCGATGCTGCTTGCGTAAATGAAGGCACCTGCTGTCTGGACTTTGAGGAAGTGTGTGTGCAACCAAGTATGTCACATTTCTCTTTCTTTCGCTCATTAGTTCTCTCTATGTTCCTTGTTTATTAATACGAATCGTGAGTCACAACGTCTGTTCAAGTTTCAAGGAAAGTGTCTGTTTTCGCAACTACACACATCACTTTTGACGTCAAAGTGTCATTTTCTGTTGAGTAAGTACAAAAAGAGTAAAGGTCATCATTTTTTTTGTTTTTAGAAATCTGTATGTCCTTGTTTCTCTTTTTTTGACACATCAACAGTATTCTAGAGTTTTACTGCCTAAATAGATGCTGATTTTAAATGGCACCTATGAGGAAAATCTTTTTTTTTCAGTACAATTATAAAAGAAGACGCTTCAATCCCAGTTCGTGGACATTAAATTAGCTTTATTTTGTACATTAACATAATGGATATCCATATAGCAGTCGATATTAATGTGTATCCTGTCAAACTTGCCATGCAAAAACAGTGCAAAGTTAAACGCACGTGCTGTGTGTGAGTCCACTGTGTGTGCGCGTAAACAAAATAATCATTGGGAAAGTTCTACTGTAGTATTTCTCAAACGTTACATGATATCTGCTTACTTTATGTCTGTCACTGTGCTGTTATCTGCAACCCAGGCTCATTCTGAGAACGTAGTCCTGTGGACGTTTCTGGAGACCGCGAAATACGTAGCTGGGGGTACATCCGGCTGCATTTTATTTTTTTTTAAGTGAACGCTGCTGGGCGGTGTGACGGCGTTCCTTTCGGCGCTTGCCGGCCGGCCGGAGGGCTTTCCCGCTGCAACCAGTTTGTCCGGTTAGCTCTTTGTGTACTTTGGCGAACTCGAGGCGCAGAAAGGGGCTGACCACGACGACGACTGGGTTCGAGTCCGGGGAAGAGCGGTTCCAGAAATCAGGTAAGAAAACAAAATCCAAAAAATAAAGAGAACCAGTTCATCACAGGGTGAGAATGTGGTCAAAATCCGAAAACGTGGTAAAAATCAGACGAGGGCTTTTCTTTTTCTGGACGGCTTTTGTGAATCGTCATTGGTTGGGTTTAGGGACGGAGGAGGGTGGGTCAGCCGATTGGCTGGTCGCACGGTCAATCATTCCGTCATCCAGGCAGGCAGAAGGTCGTTCGACAGCGGCCTCTTGCGGGTTTACGCGAGGACAGCGCGGGAGAAAGCGCGCACAGCGGCCTCTCGCGGATTCGTGAAAACAAAAACTGCAAAAATACGTACCTCCCGGGACGTATTTCGCGGTCTCCAGAAACATCCTCGGGACTACGTTCTCAGAATGAGCCTGGGTTGGTTATCTGACACAGCAGGAGACAAGGACACACTCTGACAGGCATGTGAGTACGGTGGGCGGGGAGAACTAGCTCATTTGCATTAAAGGCACAGGCAACAAAAACAGCTACATTGTGTTCAGAGCAGAAAATTCCAATATTCTGAAAGGTATAATAAATAATCTAATGGGTATTTTGAGGTGAAACTTTACCGGCACATTATAGAGACACAAAATACTTATCTTAAATCTTATAAAAGGGGTTAAATACGTGCCCTTGTAATATCATACATGCAAAAAAAGTTTTCTACCTTGCTGTAGAATCGAGATGTATGCACATTAGGAATGCTCATTTCGGTTAATTTTGTCAACTGACAACCACTGCTCATTAACCGTTTACTAATCAGATTATTGTTAAATTATTATTTAATAAAAAAAGTGCGTGTGTATTTTTGGTGACACATTAAATATTGCATTTTAAAATACTGATTTATTTTAACATGGGAACAGCAGCGTACAGAACATAACAGAGCATTTTCACGCACCTGCAGTGTTTCCAACAGCACAGAAAAAAAGAATAAACTAAAAAGAATTAAAAAACAAATAGGCCAAAATAAATAGGCCTGCCCCAGATTTTTTCACTTACAGGGCACCTATGGTGAAAAATCTACTTTTCAAGCTGTTTGGACAGACATGTGTGTAGGTATAGTGTATAGACCATCATATTGGGGTGACATAAACACACCCAGTTCTTTTTTTTTTTTCAATTTAACAACATAAAAACGGTGGACCAATTGGAGAGGTTTTGAGATTGACCGCAACTTGACATAGAAGTGCGGTCCCCCCGCCCACCAATATTGACTGTTTGATTGAGTCAAAGCAATGTCACCAAAGAAACACCCTTGCTCTATTTTTGGGTGTTGGCTCATTGGACTCAACACAAGAGCCTTCATCGTCTTCCTGAGAATGAGCAACAGAGATTTTATATTTAGCGGCCATTTGCGCTGAACACCCAGTGAACGCAACGTATCAAAATTCGGGCCATTAAAAACAGCTTATCCACCTTCCTTAAAGTTCAGCCATTTACATTTCCCGCAAAGCTATAGCAGTCACAGAAGTTATTGCCTTAGTCAAAGTTAATCCAGTGTGCGTGGTTATTAGTCTCGGTGTACAAGCTCGGAACATTAAACTAGTGCATAGTTGGCATAGCTTTGTTCAGTTGCCGCAGTTTTGTTCCGTGCAGAAACACTGTGTTGAGCCTTTATGATTAATTAACCATGACGATTTAAAGCGATGTTAAAAGTGAAACCGGTTAATCATTACATCCCTATACGGATGAAACATGCATCGTTACCAGAGATGTTTAAAGTACTAGAGACCCAGACTTAAGTAAAAGTACAAGTGCTCTATCAAAAAATGACTTGAGTAGAAGTTGAAGTGCTCTTTAAGCACCATACTTAAGTGGAAGTACTAAAGTATTTAACATTTTTTTTTGTACTTAAGTATTGCAAGTAGTTTATTTCAAAATTTACTACTCCAGTACTGAAAGTAAAAGTAAAAGTATTGTGTAATGTAGTTATTAAAGAAAGCAGGCAAAAGACATATTGTTTTGTTTATTTTAATATCTTTTTTGTGGCACGTGATTAAGTGGAACGAAAAGAAACATGGCTTACGATTTATTTGAACTAGGATAACGTTTTTCTCTCGCGCTTGAATTACAGATCTGACAGATTATAACAGCTTTAACACACACCTTTCAAATTTGTGTGTCTCAAAAACACTCTGTAATCCACTCAAAATGCTATTGAAACCCATTTTCAGGTCGCAAATTATGAAATTACCCTTTATTTATCAGGGGTCGCCACAGTTGAATGAACCACCAACTATTCCGACATATGTCTTATGCAGCGTATGCCCTTGCAATCACAACCCAGTAGTGGGAAACACCCACGCACTCTCGCATTCACACACACACTACAGCCAATTTAGCTTTCCCAATTCACCTATATCGCATGTCATTGGACTATGGGGGAAACTGAAGCACCCAGAGGAAAGTGCACGCCAACATGGGGTTGAACATGTAAATTCCACACAGAAATGCCAACTGACCCAGCCAGGGCTCAAACCAGTGTTCTTGCTGTGAGGCGACAGTGCTAACCACTGAGCTACCATGCCACCCAGTTATATACAGTTTATACAGTAATTCTGTGGTCTGCATAAAGGTGATTCAACACCCTGAATTTACTCATTATTGAGCACAGATGTAGCTTATAATGAAAATGAAATCAATAATGAACCCAACATCAGTCCCTGGGATACACCACTGATCAGATGACTGAAAAAACTGACAGTAAACCTTCTATTTTTTTTCCTTGAATTACAGTGATTCCAGTCTATTTCTCACACATAGTGTGGCGTCAGGTGACTTAAATATACTGAACAAATCAAAGACAACATTTATGAATTCTTGACCATGCATTTTTTTTTTTGTCAATGTTGGAGTTTTGCAACCACATCCAGCCTTTCTGCTGAACTTTTTCTTCCACATGTGGGTATTTAAAGTTGTATGTTTTACTGTTGCATAGGGATGAACTACAAACAGGGTCGTTCCAAATGCAGCATTATTTGAGATTGGTCGGACAGTTAAGGGTTGAAAAACCAGCATATGCAGTGTAAAAGACAATTCAGAAGCTAATCCAAAAACAGGCAAATGGTCGGGACAGGCGGAATCAAAAACAGGAAGAAAAACAATCCAAAGATCAATCTCAATAAACAAGGTGTAATAATGTTAACGACCACCTGGCCATCGGGAGGAAGAGGGCAGAGAACCAACACACTATAAAATAATTTAATAACAAAATAAACGGACGACAGCTTCGTCAAACTGGAAGCAACAGCCACATAATATGTCTCTCTTCTGTGAGAATCGAGGCAGGTGTCTCTGATTATCTCACTCACGCTACCTCCTCGTACGCCCTCATGGCTCTCAGCCCCACCTCACTAGCCACATACCCCCATCACCCCTCACAGGCCAGGGGCACCGCATGTCTGCGCCTACTCCTGGGGTTCTGCGCTTCAGGACCAGCGATCTTGAGAATAAATAGGGCCGAGAGAAAGGAGCTGGACAGCTGAGGAAAGACTGAAGAGAGACAAAGAGGGAAGAAAGGTGAAAAAAAAAAAATCGAACCGAACCCGTTGACACTCAGTCCTCAACTGACTAAGAGATTTGACGACGACGTGCCGGGAGCCTTACAGAGGAATCCATCTACCCGTCCGTCTTCTGGTGACCGGCGGTGGCTCTTCCAGCTAGCGGAATTTTTTTCCCTCCTGCTCCGCTCCCACTTTGGAGGACGGTAGAAGGCTCTGGCTTTTGGCAGACGTTGGTGACTTCCCCGGCCTTCTCTTGGGATGGCTCTCATGGCTTTTTCCCACGTCCCCTGCTCCTCCCCATGCTGGGAGACGGCAGCAGGCAGACCTCTTCATCACTGCATGTAGCCACTCAGGAACCTTGGGGCAGACGAACGGGTTTCTCCCCCGCTCGGGTAACTCCGAACACTCACTCTCCCTCTCAGCAGCGAGGGCATCCGGACAACATATCCCTCTTTCTCCAGGGTTTTCGACACCACTGTAATAATGCTAACGCCCACCTGGCCGCCGGGAAGTGGAGGCGGAGAAGCAGCACACGTTAAAATAATTTAATAACAAACTGACAGCAGCTACGTCAAACTGAAAGCAACAACCACATAATATGCCCGGGCCTGGTCCTCTCTTGTCTAGCACTGGCGTCTCTCCTCTTATTAGCTTCCAGGGCTCCTCCGTGAGACTCGAGGCAGGTGATGGGTCCAGGTGTCTCATGCCACAGCCTCGTACGCCCTCATGGCTCTCGGCCCCGCCCACTCACCACACACGGATTAAACAATTTTGTAATGAATGCAACATGAAACATTACTCAGCAAAGTGTGTGTGAAACGAAGTGTATATGTAGTATATGATGAGCTTCCAGCTGTGTGTGTGTGTGTGCAATCAGTAAGAGAACTGGAATTGGTGTGTATGTGTGAGGTGCATGATGGGATCTGTAGTTCATTTCAGTGGCAGAATTGTAGTTCTCCAGCGATCTGCAACTGCTAGATTGCTGGTGATCGTAACGGTTACATGCATAACAGTGGCACATCAAAACAGATTTACTCATAATTGATGCCAAAGTTAGTATATGTAATGAAAACAATAATGTCCCAAAATCAATCTCTGGGGTACAACGCAGGTAAAATGATGATGAATGGAAAGCTAAACATTAATCTAAGATTGGAACCAAATAAATACCATGCCTGTAATGCCGGCCAAACATTAAAGCCGAAATAAAAAAATCCTGTAGTTCACAAAATCAAAGGCTTGACTGTAAATTCAACTGTAAAATGGTGGTCATTATGGCCATTAAAATAGCATTAAACACCATTAAGAGAGCAGACTCTGTATTATTAAAAGTTTTTGAAGCTAGACTGAATAATTTAGATAATGGAACTGATTTGAAGGTAATTCTGCAACTGAATTGACCTTATTCTACAATGCGGAAGTGTGCTCGTTTTTGCGATTGTTTTAGAACTTCCGATTCAGTTGCCTATGGGAGAAATGACTTGAACTAATAAATGGCTGAAAACGATCAAACTACTCGCTCTAAAAACAAGTGTTTGCATGATTATACATAAAAAGTAGAATAATATAATAATAATATAAGAAAGATCAGTTTGCAACATAAAGCAGTGTAACCCCGCTGGTCCTACACCACCCAACTCTCTCCAAGCTGGTCTCGAACCGGCAACCTTCCGCATGGTAGTCGTGTGCTCTACCAAGGAGGCTAAAGACCATGGCCTCTAGCGTCTGTCGCTAGAGCACCTTTAGACGTCAGAGGAGTGAGGTTTACCTGCACAGCACTTACTAGCTGGCTTCCGTTACACTTACCCCCCCTAAACCTCACTCCCATCCGGGTCACGGCACCAATGTAACCCCGCTGGTCCTACACCACCCAACTCGCTCCAAGCTGGTCTCAAACCAGCGACCTTCCTCATGGGAGTCGGGTGCTCTACCAAGGAGGCTAAAGACCATGGCCGCTAGAGTCTGTAGCTAGAGCACCTTTAGAGGTCAGAGGAGTGAGGTTTACCTGCACAGCACTTACTAGCTGGCCTCCATTACAGCAGCATTACGAGCTGCTTTTAACCTCTAAAAATGAATGGCTGTGATTGAGACCGGAAGTTTCGAGCCAAAAATATTCAAATGGCTGTGCCCGCTCGTACGCGGAGAATAAGGTGAATAAAAACAGCTTAGAGATGGGTCTGTCATTTGCATGTACTGTGGCATCAAGGGATGTATTTTGAGAATAAGAGTCACAGTGGTAAGTTTAAAGCAGAACGGAACAGTCTTAGTCAACAAGTTGTCATTAATGTTACTCTGAATATCCAGACTTGAAGGACGAATGTCAAAAAAAGGCAAAGTAGATTTCAAGTTAAAGGAGATTCATCTACATTCTTATGTATTTTTAAACGTTTTATTGTTAGGCTTGAGCATTTCTAGCTGTCTGATGTGCAGTCTTAGTTACTGGATCTTAGGACGCTTTGTTTACACCTGTATTTAATTGCCTTGATCACCTGAGACGGTTGTTAACAAACAAGGTGTAAACTTTCTTCAGGCAATGGTAACGTCAGTCTTGCACTGTTCAGTTTAAGGAAGTGTTACTTCTTTGTTGTTCTGGTTTTCTGGTAACCTGGCAGACCAGCTGTAAATGTGTATATGTGTCTGAGATAGAAATAAGTATAAATAAAGTCATGTTCACAGACGCTGATCTTATATCCGGGGCTGGAACAGCCTTGAAAAAACATTGAGTTTGCAAACATTGGCAACAAAATTGTCTGTTTATACCCTCAACACCCACCTGTTGAAATTTCCACCTTACAGTGTTAGAGTCACTGTGGGTTTCTGCAAGTTCGAGTCCCACCCTGTACGTTTTTTTTTCGTGATGTTTTGAATAAGCTCCACTTTCCATCACAGTAACCAAGTGTTCCTCCCTGTGGCGCCTGCTGTGTGCCCTTCTTGTGTGGGATGGCTGTACATAATGGATCAGTGAGTTTCAGTCTGCTCAGACTCTTTTCCTGTCTCACTGTCTCCTCCTGTCTAATTTTTTTTCACATCAACAAAACTGTAGAGCCTTACTGCCAGTAAAATAGCTTTTAATAGCTTTTAATATGTATAAATATTGCTAATATATATGTTTTATGTACGATAGCTAATAATACAGTGCATTTGGAAAGTATTCATAGCGCTTTACTTCATCCACATTTTTTTTTGCTACAGCCTTATTTCAAAATGAATTAAATTAAATTAAATTATCAATTTTTAAATTATACACGCAAAACTCCATAATGACAATGTGAAGACGTGGCTTCCGTCTGGCCACTCTACCATACAGGCCTGATTTGTGGATTTCTGCACAGAGGGTTGTCCTTCTGTAAGGTTCTCCTCTCTCCACAGAAGAACGCTGAAGCTCAGACAGAGTGACCATCGGGTTATTGATCACCTCCCTGACTAAGGCCTTTCTCCCCCGATCACTCAGCTTAGATGGCCGGCCAGCTCTAGGAAGAGTCTTGGTGGTTCCAAACATCTTCCACTTACGGATGATGGATGCCACTGTGCTCAGTAGAACTTTCAGCAGAAATTTTTCTGTAACCTTTCCCAGCTTTGTGCCTCAAGACAATCCTGTCTTGGAGGTCTATAGACAATTCCTTTGTCTTCATGCTTGGTTTGTGGACCTTAAAAAGACAGATGTATGCCTTTTCAAATCATGTTCAATCAACTGAATTTACCCAATTAAGGTGTTGAAACATCTCAAGAATGATCAGTGGAAACAGAATGGACCTGAGCTCAATGTAGAGCTTCACAGCAAAGGATGTGAATAATTATGTATATGTGATTTTTATTTTTAATAAATTTGCAACAATTAAAAAATATATTTTTTTACATTGTGATTATAGGGTATTGAGTGTAGAATTTTGAGGAAATATATGAATTTAATCCATTTTGGAATAAGGCTGTAACATAAAAATTTGTGGAAAAAGTGAAGCGCTATGAATACATTCCAGATGCACTGTATTATTAGCTATTTTTTAAAAAAGTACAGTATTTGAAGAATGTTTTGTTGCTTTACCTTTTGCCGTAGAATCACGATGTACACATGTGCATCAAGATGACAAAACATGCACAAACTGTTATACAAAACCTGTTTTAGCTGAACAATTAAGTGGTTTTGTCATTTACTTCCCCTCATGTTCTTCCTTTATTTACTAAATGTGGTGTTCACATTATAGGTTTGTTAGTTTTTTCCAACTTATTTACTGTCTAGTAAATTAAGTTAAACAAATGTCATCCTTTTAGGTGCACCAAGTTTTTTTTTTTATAAGCCAGTGGTTGACTTCATACACTATTTCTTTGGTCTGCATAAAAGGGGCTCAGCGCCCTATGTTTAATTATAGTTGAGCTTAGATCTAGCTTATAAAATGGAAATGAAAAGCAACAATGGAGCCAAAATAAATCCCTGGGGTAGAATAAGGTTAGGTTTATTTTGACAAATAAAAGGGCCATGAATGTTGTAATGTGAGGGGGATGCGGTCAACTGAGGTGAGGATCCAAATGCAGGTTTATTCAACATGGAATGGTCAGGCTAGCAATGGTCAACAGGGTCAAACAGGTACATGCAGGCTAATACAGAGTCAATGTCATAAACAGGCAGATTGTCAAAAGGCAGGCAGCGGACAGGAATAAACAGTAAAACAAACAAAACAAAGCGAGGGTCAAAACCGGCAAGGCAAGGCAAACACATTGTAATGTTCACAATGCAGCAAAACAAGAGTTAGTACTGATGTGTGTGTGTGTGTGTGTGTGTGTGTGTGTGTGTGTGTGTGTGTGTGTGTGTGTGTGTGTGTGTGTGTGTGTGTGTGTGTGTGTGTGTGTGTGTGTGTGTGTGTGTGGTTAATGGAAACCGTAACAGGTGACTGGATATGTAGTCTAAATAACAGTGGATTTATAGTTCTATAGCGATCTGCTTGTTTACCAGCGATCTACAAAGATTAGGTAATTGTGACAGATGTAATCTAATCAAGCATTAATACTAATAAAATAATCCCTATCGTGTAGGAAAACACAAGACCTGTTTTGGGGTTGTGGTTATACGATTAAGTCGTCATTAATTCTCCATTATGTCCTTCCAAAACTTGTTGAAATATTCCTCATCATTGTTTACACATTGAAAGGTCACTAAGGTCAAAAATAGCATGACTCAACATAGGCTCATTCTGAAAACGTAGCCCTATGTACATTTCTGGAGATCGGGAATTATGTAGCCAGAGGTATGTATGGCTGCATTTCGTCTTTAAAACGGATGCTACGGGGCAGTATGACATCGTTCCTTTTTGCGCTTACCAGCTGACCGCTTACCTCCATATAGACTGCTTTCCCGCTGTTACCAGTTTGTCCTCGTAGCTTTCTGCGTATGTTGGCGGACTTGAGACTCAGAGAAGAGTTGACCAAGATGACAGGGTTCGCGTTCGGTAAAGAATGGTTCCAGGAAGCGGGTAAGACAAAAACAAAAGGCATAAAATGAAATAAGTAAGTAAATAGCAGGGTGAGAATGTGGTAAAATCTGAAAACGTGGTTAAAATCAGGTGAGGGCTTTTCTTTTTCTGGATTGCTTTTTATAACTGTCGGTTAGGTTTAGGGAAGGGGGTGGGTGAGTCAATCGATGCTTTTAAAAACACTATTGGTTGGGTTAAGGGAAGGAGGAGGGTGGGACAATCAATCAGTCAGTTGACAGCGGCCTCTGGTAAATTTACGTGAGAACAGCTGGCGTGAATGGCTCTCAATTTGAAATCTCAAAAAGAGTACACAGCACTCTCTGGTGCATTCGCAAAAACAAAAACTGCAAAAAAAAACATAACTCCTGGAGCGTATTTGGCGTTCTACAGAAATTTATATAGGGATACGTTTTCAGAATGAGGCTAGGTTGGCATTACTTTCAATTTGCAAAATGCGTTGTATATGCCATTTCTGTTTTGTTGAATCAAACTTGTGCTGTGATTATGCTTTAACAGCACCTTAAAGTGCTATTTCTACACATGCATGCATATGTTTATGCTAATTTAATTTGTTTGTATAATTATATATAGACTGGTTCAGTGATGCTAAATTATGTTTTTTATTTTTTTATGAAACCCATTCATTTACATCTTACATCTTGAATTCAGTCTTATAAGCTAATGTCTGTATGCATTTACACTCTATTAATTTCCAAAACACTCATCTGTATAGCTCTTGTAATGTTTATATAAATGATATCTCAGTAAAGTCCTAATCCTCATGTCTGTCTTTCTGCTGACCGAACTGACCCTCTGTGTTTCAGCTCAGCTCTGGACGTGCTCGAAATTCCGTTGCGGTGAGGAGCGTTTGCCCAGCAGCCTCTGCTCCTGCTCTGCAGACTGTGTGAAAGTGGGAGACTGCTGTGCAAACTACAAGAGAACATGTGAAGGTACGTCACAGCCTTCAATCTTCTGTCTATATATTAGCTGTCAGTAATATGAACGACCATTAATGCTGGGTTAATATTATTAGGTAGGCTACAGTGCGAGATGTGAGGTGTATGCTTAAAAATTGCTTAAAAATTGCCAGAAAATAAAGGAAATTGTATGATGTAATCTCAGAATTATGAGAGTTGTGTTGTGTAAACTCATTTCAAACTCTTTTCCAAACTTTTTTGTCATATTTGAAAATATAGTTCAGACAAGAAAAGTCAAAATAATAGAAGTTATTATGCAGGGAAAAAGTTTCTTTTTAAATCTGATGTTGGAAGCAGACTGTAACTAAGGGAGGCTGGGCAACAGAGTTGAGGATCCACGTGCAGTTTAATAAACAGAATGGTCAGGCAGGCAACGGTCAAACAGGAGCATAAAGGTAATCTAAGATTGTAGTCAAAAACAGGTGACAGACAGCAAAGAATCAATAACAATAAACAAGGCAAGGATCAAAACACAGAAAGACTAGACAGGATTAACGCTTTGTAATGCGACAGGTTATCAAGACTCAGCAATGTGTGTGAGAATGTGAGGTGTATATATACTCTAACTAATCAGTCTTCATGAGCTACAGTGGTGTGCAAGTAATCAGTAGTGATCCGGAGCTGGTGTGTGTTTAATGTGCCTGATGGGAAATGTAGTGCAGATCATTGGCAGAATTGTAGTTCGGGTGATAGTGAAGGTTTTTCAGCAATCTGCAAGGGCTAGATCGCTGCCATTCGTGACACAGGCTTTCATAATAGGTTTTATGCAGTATAATTGCAGGGGAAGTTGTGTTCACAAATGAGTAGTACAGTACAAAACATCAGTAAAGTCAACTTCCTAATAGGGCAAATTATTCAGTAGAATCATTTATGACCTTATCAGCTCATTTGTTTGTTGTTTTAAGAAAACTTTATAATTATGAAAGTGTACACTATGCATGACAAGACAAGATGCCTTGAAATCTAGAGTAGATAAATTTCTCTTGGTGATTAGGTTTCTTTTTTAGCTTTAGACAGATGTTTCTGTGTTTTGTTGAATTCCTCTGGCATCAGTGAGTCTGTAATGGATCTGAAGGATTAGTCTTTAAAGTGATTTGGGTCTGGAGTTGATCTCTGCCCAGCAGGACAGGCAACAGCGAAGCATCCCAACACACTGCTTTTATGCCCAGTTGTTTTCCTTAAAAATATTTTCACAAATTCCTGTCTGATTAGTTTAGGTCTCTATTTAACTGTATTTGAACAGCACAGTGCCCAGTTAGCGGCTACATGCATGTCTTCAGTGGAGTGCGTACAACACCATTTCCTTATCCACAAAACTAAAGGAGTAAAGTAAAGAGTAAAAATAAAGTAAAGAGAAAGTAAAGAGGCCAAATGGAGGAGGCTCATTCTTTATCCTCACACTGCAGATGGTCTGTTTAACAGTTTTTTCTCACTAGTGAAGCGTTCAGTTATTCCACTTACAAAGTCGCCATGAAAATAGCAAATACACCATGGCGTGACGCAACTGACTCTTAAAGGGAATGTGAGATGAGACACAGGTTTAATGCACGTTATGCTCAAAACACCCATAACTCATTAAGAGAATAAGCACAACCCTGTTAGACCATGCACCGGGCCGCAGAGTATATTTTTCCATTCTTAAAATAGCAAAAGTGGATTCAGACACACTCTACATAAATATTGCGTCATGTGCTTTAGATTATGCACCCAGATCATTAAGATACAGCCCTAGATGTGTAAGAAACTAGCGCTACACACAGGCACTCTTTGAAGAGAAAAACCTGACAAACATCTTGAAGTACTACATCTGAATAGTGCGTTTAGGTGTGGTAACTGTATATAAGTATACTTGACTCAGGAATACTTGACTTCACTTCATTGAATTTGTCCTTACTTATAAATCATTGAGCACCAAAAAGCATAAGTGCATTCTTTTGCACAAGCTGTGGATTAAAGACATTTGTTTATATCGAGAGCTAAGAAAGTGTTTAAAATTTTTAAGATTGTTTAAGACTGCTCTTTGAACCCTCCAAAAAAACAGGCCGGGTCATTATTCATCAAGTTGTTTAACTTCAATAGTCTTATGTACACAGTCAGAGCCATGTGTGTTGCTGTCAGTGCATTAGCCACTGACAGCTAATTATTATCACTTGAGAAGCTGTGTCTGTACAGTGTCATGAGGAGAATGTGATGAAGTTTTTTTTCTGTACTTTTGGCTCTATTCTTGATTGGTAGTTTCAGAATGGGAGTTATTGTTTTTACAAGGGCAGAAATTTCCCTCTTTCTTGCTTTCATTGTTCTCTTTCATTTCTCTTTTCACTGTTAAGTTCATGCAAACGATAGCACAGAAAAAAGTGAAAGCATCTGGCCAGAGTTTCGAGTTACTATTAATATACGCTTTCTCTTCCCTCTTGTCTTCACAGGTGAAAAGAGTTGGCTTCAAGAGGACTGCGAGGACATCAGGACTCCTCAGTGTCCTGCTGGGTAACAGACTTATGTTTATAAATGAGATGGTTGTGTATTAAGACATGGATCAGGTTAATGTCTTGAATTTTAATGTAGCATCTTCATTTATAGTTAGTGATGGCTTGTTTTTCTAGTTACAATTTGTGTGCGTGTGTGTGTGTGTGTGTGTGTGTAATACACCTTGTATTCCAAATTTCCCCACCAGTATAGCAATACCAGCAAGTTTTGACCTTGAGGGAACATAATTTGGGTCCCCATGAGAAAAATGGCTCAAACATCACATACAATGAAGTATTTTCATGTAAAAATGCAGAATGTGTCCTGTGAGGGTTGGGTTTAAAGATAGGGTTGAGGAATATACAGTCTGTTCAGCATATAAATATCATTACACCTATGGGACATCCCCATAAAGTCTTAAAGATAGCTGTACAGGTGTGTATGTTGGCCACTATATTATTTTCACAGCATGTTGTATCCAGCTTTTGTGAAATAGCAATATTTTTTATGTCTAACAGCAAATACAGCCCAAAACCTCAGAGATAGTGATTTGTTTTTTTAGGAAACATGGTTTTAGATGTTATTTCGTAATGTCAGATTCTGGTGCACATTTTTCATGAGCATGCGTAATGTTAATAGAATAGAAATACAATGAAAACTCTTTCTTAACTATTTTATTAACTATAATTTTAATGCTTTCCACCATTCACACAGGACCGTAGGAAATCATATATATCCCATTTTAGCTAGTGATCATAAGTTCTGGAGTAATTTGCAATATTTGTTTATGTCATGATTTATATATTTGCTTTTGGAACAAGCCTCATATGTTCGTCCATTTGTCTGTCTGTTTACCTGTTTCTTCTCCATCTGTTTGTTTAACTGTTTGTCCATCAATTTGTCTGTTTGTCCATCCATCAATCTGTTCATCCAATTATCTATCTGTCCCCATACAGAAATCTGATATATGGGCAAATATAGCTAATATATTTGAACTATGGACTGTTGTTAGTTGTTAATTAGTAAATTAGTTGTTTTCCCAATGTTTGTGGGTAAAAAATACAAAATTATATATTTTAAAGTATAAAAATTAGAAAATCATCAGAATCATCTCAGACTGGTTCGTGGTTCATGACCATGAGTTCACTGTACTGAAATGGCCTCCACAGTCAATCCAATAGAGCACCTTTGGTATGTGGTGCAACGGGAGATAGCGTGATGCTATCATGTCAGTATGGACCAAAATCTCTGAGGAATATTTCCAGTAGCTTGTTGAATCTATGCCATGAAGGATTGAAGCAGTTCTGAAGGCAAAATCTGCTCCATCACGGTACTAGTATGGTGTACCTAATAAAGTGGCCATATATATAACGGCAAGTCTGAAATTATTTGTACCCCTGGCAAAATCTGACTTTAAAAGTAAATAAAAGCTGAGAAGTTTTTTTTCCCCACAATGATGCCTCTTGTACATTGTCTTATTAAATTTTGGGAGAAGCCTACTTGGGAGAAGTACTTAAGTAACTTTAAGTGAGAATTAAGCCACAGGTATGAATCATTTTGAGCTTGACTGTATATATAAACAGACATTTTAGCAATATTTGTAATTATATGTTGCAAATATGACATATATTCAGGGGTGTAAATCATACTTAAATAAAAGTACCATTACTTGCTTAAAATATAGCGTGAGTAAAATTATCTGTTGTAAATTTTACTCAAAGAATGAGTAAAAAGTAGACCTTTCAAATGTACTTAAGAGTTGTGAGTAGTGAGTATTACACTGTAAAAAGCTGATGCATGTACATGTAATTTGTGGATGTGTGTAAACGTAACATTCTGTTGTGCAGTTAGTTATTGCCCAGCAGGCACACAATATCATAAGACATTAATTTTAGGTTAGATTTAGGTCTTGACGTCAGGTGAGCAAAATTTAATGTCTAGCCAGCGTCTAAGGACAACGTTATTTTGATCACCAATAACAATGTCAAATAACATTAATATGTGGTTGATTTTAGGTTGTGTTGGAAAGTGACCAAAATCCAACCAGCCAACATCTTAAATTATATTGACGTCAAAAACTGGCAGTTATTTGTCAGTTATGGCAACCAAATCCAACGTCTGCTAGACGTCATAGTGGTAATGTCCACACAACGTCAAGCTGTAACATCATTAGATGTTGATGTTTGGTTGATTTTAAGTTTGACGTTGGACATTGACGTCAACCCGATTTTCATTTTCAAACAAAACGCAACGTCCCCACAACATTGAGGTACAACGTCAATCTAACGTCATGTCGGCGTCTTGTGCCTGCTGGGTGTTTAAGGCCATTTCGGTCATCATACAGTAAACATCTGTCATTTTCTCATGCATCTAAAGCCTCTGGGTCAATTCGTGTAAAGATTTTGGCCATCATCTTGGAAACTTGTAATGCGTCTAAACAGTTTTCTGCAATTATAAATCGCCCATGTCTTGAGGTAATTCATTATGTGGCGATTTATCTTCCATGTGCGATTTGATTGGACAGGAATCACAGGGCTGAATTTTCTAATCCTCATAGACAAGAAAAAATAAAGTAGTGACTGCAGGTTGAAGGAAAATAGTGGAGTAAAAGTATAAATACAGCACTAAAATGTGCTCAAGGAAAAGTAAAAGTACACATTTTTAAAACTACTCCATAAATTACAATTCCTGAGACAACTACTCAATTAGAGTGACTTGATTATTTGTAATTTGTTACTTTACTCCACTGCATATATTATAATTGTAAAATCCAAACATTAACTTGCTTGTCATATATGTGTCAATTAGATATGCTATGTCAGACATCAGATTTCTATATGGGTCTTTCTGTCTATCTCTCCATTATCTGTCTGCACTTCGTCTGTCTGTTGATCTGTCCATCTATATGTCTATCTGTCCCTTTGTTTATTCATCCATCAATCTGTAAGCCCATATGACTATATATTAATTCATATGTCTGCCTATCCATTTATCCGTCCATCAGTCTGTTTATCCGTCCCTCCACATGTCTCTTTATTCATCTTTTATTATTTATCCATCAATTTTGTCCATCTTTCTGTCTGTATATCATCTGCCCTTCCATTCAGTACACTGAAAAAACTATTAATTGGATTGAATTTACAATGGATTTCATTGGATTTACTACATTGTTTAAGGTTAGTGATTGCAAACAATTTATATTGTGCTGAATTCAAACAAACAAATTAATGTAGTAATGTTCAACCTAATTTGTTTAAATTCAGCCCATATAAACTGTTTGCAACCACTTACCTTAAAAAATGTAAATCCAATGAATCATTTTCTCAGTGTATATCAGTCTGTCTTTCCATGTTTCTGTCTGTAACTTATCTATCAATCTGTTCTAATATCTGTCTATAATGGCCTTCAAAACATTCAAACATTAGCTTTTCTGATATATAGAAGATTCAATTCTTCTGTGCAAGGAAATAAGTTCACGTGGTCAGTGTCAGCACTTATTCGAATATTATTGGTGGGCTAAAGTTTTCGCCATCTTTTTCTGTTCAAACCCGTTTAAACCTGTCCAAACCCGTCTTTTCGGTTTGCAGTTAAAATAGGGACTCTGTTAAATGTCTGTGTGCATTTATATGTGCATCTGTTTAGATGCACAGAGAGATGTTAAGGCGTGTGTGTGTTTATGTCTGACTCTGTAATGGGCTGCGTGGTCAGTGAGGTTTTCCATTAGCTATAATAAAGACTCTCTGAAATGCATTCAGCTTCACCCATAATGACATTCACTGGCAGAAACACAAGTAGACAGCTTAATGAGCCATGCGCTTTAATAAAATAATAATACATTCATGTTGCTTGGTGGGGAGGCATGTACTTGTTACTGAAAGTGATTCGAAAAATATCAAATTAATGTTCAGAAAGATTGTTTTTACAGCAGTCTATTATATTTTAATGGTGTTTAATTCTAAAAGTTATTTTATAATGGCTTGAACTGAATTGAATTCTTAAACAAAAGAATCTTTATGCTCCGTTTTAACCCTTGTGACTCTTGACTACCCTTTTGTTATGTTAGTGATGAAAACATCCACTGAATTATATATTTTGTATAAAAAAACCTCAGTCCTGATCAAAACTACTAAATTGTTTAGACAATTACAGGATTTTAACTCTTTAATTGCCAAATTCATAAATGATGTCACTGATTTGGTGAAAAAACATACAAAATGACATATTTTTTATATAAAAAGTAATTATAGACTGGATTTTTTAACCTATTCTTAGTCTTGGACATGTGAATGATTAGTAACAACATTGGCCTTGATGCATTGTTAGATTTTCATTTTTGCTCCCTAATTTACTGTTGGTGGCTGTTTTTGCCACATTGGCTTCCATTATAAGCACATTGTATGGTGCATAAATACATAGTCTTAGTTTTTGTTTACTCCAGAATCTGTGCTTTAAAGGGATACTTCATCCAAAAATTAAGTTACTAACTTTTTACACTCCTTCTGGTGTTTCCAAAGATATTTTGAGGAAAGCTGAAAACCTGTAACCATTTACTTACAGTTGAAGTCAGAATTACTTAGATTTTCAGACCTCCCCTTAGATTTAGTTTTTCGTTTTTAAATATTCCCCAAAAGATGTTTAACCGAGCAAGGAAATGTTTTATTTCAGCTAGACTAAAAACTGTTTTTTTATTTTTTTAATGAATTTTTTTGCGACAAATAATTTTTTTATGTTCAATCCACTGAAATTTGTGCAAACGAATAATTTAACTTAATTCCTTCCTGTTGTCCCAA